>NC_141608.1:34600837-34870837 GCF_047967505.1 Dipteris shenzhenensis | reverse complement strand
AGACCTTTTACCATTTACCAAGAAGTTTATCAGTGGGCAGATTGCATGAGCAGATATCAGTGGATAGATTACATATATCAGTGGACAGATTACATGTCATGGGACATATTGGAGCTTGATGATTATTGGTTATTTTTATTGCATTTGTATAAATATTTAAGCTCCTTTATTGTCATAAAAAACCTTGTAAGGCCTTCTATGCTATTTTTTTACATTTATTGTCATATGAAGCGCCTTGTAATAAGCCCGACCATCTCGACCATTCACTATTTAACGAGTATCAGTGGGCTGCATAAGTGGATATCATGTGGGCTGCAGAAGTGGATATCAGTGGAACAGTTTTTAGTGGGTAGATTGCATCAGTTGGGTATCAGTGCATAGATATCAATGGATGGATAGATTACATGTCATCACAAAGATTGAAGCTTTATGACTAGAGGACAAATCAATGGATGGACAGATTACATGTCTTCACGAAGATTGAAGCTTTATCACTAGACGACATTTTATATTACTGTAAAGCTTTATTGGCTAATTTTTTTACATTTGTACAAATATTTAAGCCTTGTAAAGCCTTCTAGGCTATTTCCCACATTTATTGCCATATGAAGCCTTGTAAAGCCTTTTGGGCTATTTCCCACATTTATTGTATCAAGGGTTGTATATTGTACTTTACTTGTATGTATCTAAATTCTTCATTATCTTTTCTTGTAGGATTATGGAGCAATCAACTAATGTGGTGGCTATCCTAAATGACTCTGAGATCAGAGAATGGGTTTCTGATGTCACTTTGAATTTCAAAGGAAAGGAATATAGCCCCAATGGCTTTAAGTTTCCAGAGCTGCAAAGTGCATAGGAGGCTCTTTCATATACTTGGGAGCAATTTCCTAGTGTGGTGGCAAAAAGGATGCATGCAAAGATAATGTTTGAGTACTTTCAAGATGCACAATATGCTCCTCATATTCAAGGATCTTCACATGAAGGAGATCAAAAAGCTCAGACTTCGATGCAGGGACAAGAAGAACAGGCACACTATCACAAACATGTAGAACATGAGCGCAAACTTCTAGAGCAAGAAATGGTGGATGTAACTAAGGATGATGAAACACAAGCCTTGAGTGCATAGGAATTCAAAAAAATTGAAGAAAATCAAGGTCGATCCACTGTAGTTATGCTAAAAGCTCTTGCTAGCAAACCACGACGTGAAATGCAAAAGGCTAGTACTGCAAGAGTCACGGTTCCAAGCAGTAAAAAAAGACATCGTCCCACTGTAGAGAGAGATAATGTGGATGAAAAACGGTTAAAAGAAGAGAAAGATGAAGAAGACTCAGAACCCGAGGCTGAAGATGATCAGGATGAACTCACATCAATCAAAAATCTTAATCTGCGTCTTAATGAAGCAGTTACAAATGATGATGTGGGATATATCTGGGGTCAAAGGACGTGGTTTGTGAATGCCAAAGATGTGGAAGTTGCAAATCTTTTTAATGATAGCCAAAGCCTTGATATATCCTATGCAATGCAAATATACGAGGCTTTGAGAGATGGTAAGAAACCTGTGGCAAGCAATGTGGTCTTGCGCCCAATAATGTTTTGTCCAATCAAAAATAGTTTTCTGGATCAAATAACATTTATAGGGCCTACACATTTCAAGGAAACCTTCAGTCAATTCTTTAAAGACACTCTTAAAAATATTCCACATGAAGAAGGCGAAGAGGCACAAGGTGAGATTATGCTAAAGGAAGCAAAGAAGGAATTCCTCCTTCATTGTAGATTCCAGCCCATTGATGGTCAACATTGGGCTTATGCTTGTAATCAGATCACAAGGGAAGCAAAGGAGGTCAAAAGACTCACTCCAGAACAATTTACAAAGATAAGTTCATTCCATTATTATCCTGCAACAATCTGTATATTCAAGCATGAGATCAAGTATTTGATTGAGTCCGAAAGACTTAATCATTATGTCCATGGAAAGCGTAAGATATCCTCAACATCAGAGGTCTTACAGAAGGCAAGGGTTATATGGACAACATTTGGTTCTCCAAATCCTAATTTGAAGCGAAAGGTCACCAAAAGCAGACGCCAACACACTCACGAACTTCTATACTTCTTTGACTGCAGTTGTGCCTAGGGGAACTCAAGAGCGAGAAGAAAGTATGACAAGCCTCAAGGTGGTGAGGGACAGATATGCCGACTACACTTATATCATATTTCGTCCTGTTGAAGTGTTCAATGAGATGCTTGAAACGTGCATTGCTTGTGAGCGTGGACAATTGACCTATGAAGCTCCTTTGTTTATCTCCGAAAAGTCAAAGGTAATGGATAAGAAGGAGTTGATAGCAAGGATGTGGAGGCCTATAAAGTACTTACCTGACAAGTATGCATCCATGGCAACACAAAAAATTTTAAAGAAAGAATGTTTTTTTGGAAAAAAAGACAAAGACCACTGCATGGAAGAATGCATCAATGTACAGGTGAGGTGTGATGCAGTGCATAGTGCCATTAAGTATTTGCTGTCAGAGAAACAAATTCCACTTACTCATTGTAACATTGACTATAATGTGGTGAAGCATATAGCTTCTTTGTCAACACCCAAGGTAAAGCTATGGGCAAACAGGTGGATTAAAAAGGATGAAGATGGGTCAAAAATAGTAACCTCTTATATGAGAAAAGAAATCCCACAACAGGTGGTTGCATATGTGGAAAGATTATTCAGTGAGATAAGGATGCCGAGAGATATGCACCAAAGCTTTCAATTCAATGTAGAGGTTACGGCATAGTCTGGAAAGCTTGTGAACTTCAGGGGAGTCTCAGAAGATGACTTCTTCAAGAATGAGTCAGCATGGGATAAGCCACAACTATTCTTTATCAATGAAGTTTCTAGCGATGATATCCATAACTTCATTGATAGAATAGTATATACCACCATTAGCAAAGTGACAATTTGCAACATTGTCATTTTTGTTGATAAGAAAGACAAAGAAGCCATGCAGGCTACTCTAGAGTAAGCATATTCATCAGATTTGAAGATCTATAGTGGTGTAGATGCAGCAAAGAGAGGCAAGAGAGAATGTGGCATAGCGATTCAATCTCTTGAATCATTCTTTTTATGTATGCGGAGTCCCAACCCTGATCACTCCTTACAAAAGAACATAAGAGGGAATTCAAATAATTTGAGATTGATGCTAAAAGAGCAAGATCTTCCTAGGTCCATACATTATCAAAAAAACAACTATGGAAGTCCTGCAAAAAGTGGGAGTCTCTTGCTTACCATGATGGAGAATTTGCTACCGGCAGGTTGGGAGGTCACCTTGTGCAGGATGGGATATTTATTTGAGGATCTCCTCAGAAAAGGCAACTCCACAAATATTATTGAAAATAAGCATTTCATGGCTTATTTTCAGCTTCAAGCAGATCTAACCACAGGCTATGTGTTTCTTCTTGTATTGCTAAACCTGTAAACTAGTTTTCATGCTTGTTTTGAAAGGATTGAAACAAAAAATGAGTTTTCAAGAAAGAAAGAAGACTTACCTCTTTTTTTTGTATTTCTCTTCCTTCTCTTTTTCCTTGTCTCCTCAATCCCCTCCTTTCCTTGTCTCCTCAATCTCCTCCCTTCAAGAAGTTGCTTTTGTAATCTCCTCCTTCCACTAACATCTTATTTGAAAAAATGGGTTGTTTTCTCTCTTTTGTAGGGCTAGTCCACTACACCGAGCAGGACATACTATTTCAGGTAAGTGCTTCCTCTTTTTTCCATTTATTATTTTTGTTATTTGCATTGGCCTACAGCTAGCGCCTTAAGCGCTAGCTACAGTGATGGGTGTAGGAACGCTCTCTTCCCCTCAAACTCTTTCCTTCTTCCCCCTTCTCTTATTCTCTTTTTTCCCCCTTCCCTTTTTTCCCTCTTCTCTTATTCTCTCTTTCCCCCTTCTCTATTTCCCCCTTCTCTCTTTTCCCTTCTCTTATTCTCTATTTCTGCATAGCATGAGAGCATGAGCATATGCGAAAATAGAGAATGAGAGAAGCTTCTCTCTTTCTCTATTTCTGCATAAGCTTACGCTTATGCTTATGCTTATCTCATTCCCCCTTCTCTATTTCCCCCTTCTCTCATTCTCTATTTTCGCATAAGCTCATGCTCATGCATGAGCATAAGCATGAGCTTATGCTTAAGCATAAGCATGAGCTTATGCTTTATGCATGAGCTTATGTGGAAATAGAGAATGAGAGAAGGGGGAAACTTAAGCATAAGCTCATTCTCATGCATGAGCATAAGCATGAGCTTATGCTTATGCTTATGCATAAGCATAAGCTCATGCTTATGCTCATGCATGAGAATGAGCTTATGCTCATGCATGAGAATGAGCTTATGCTTAAGTTTCCCCCTTCTCTCATTCTCTTATGCATAAGCATAAGCTCATGCTTATGCTCATGCATGAGAATGAGCTTATGCTTAAGTTTCCCCTTCTCTCATTCTCTATTTCCACATAAGCTCATGCATAAGCATAAGCATGAGCTTATGCTTATGCATGAGCTTATGCAGAAATAGAGAATGAGAGAAGCTTCTCTCTTTCTCTCTTTCTCTATTTCCGCATAAGCTCATGCATAAGCTTATGCTTATGCTTATGCTTATCTCATTCCCCCTTCTCTATTTCCCCCTTCTCTCATTCTCTATTTCGGCATAAGCTCATGCTCATGCATGAGCATAAGCATGAGCTTATGCTTAAGTTTCCCCCTTCTCTCATTCTCTATTTCCACATAAGCTTATGCTTATGCATGAACTTATGCGGAAATAGAGAATGAGAGAAGCATAAGCTCACTCTCTCATTCTCTATTTCTGCATAAGCCCATGCTTATGCTTCTCTCTTTCCCCCTTCTCTATTTCCCCCTTCTCTCATTCTCTATTTCCGCATAAGCTTATGCTTATGCATGAGCTTATGCGGAAATAGAGAATGAGAGAAGCATAAGCATGAGCTTATGCTTCTCTCATTCTCTATTTCCATATAAGCTCTTTTTCTATTTCCACATAAGCTCATGCTTATGCTTCTCTCATTCTCTATTTCTGCATAAGCTAGCTCATTCTCTATTTCCGCATAAAGCTCATGCTTATGCTTCTCTCTTTCCCGCTTCTCTATTTCCCCTTCTCTCATTCTCTCATTCTCTATTTTTGCATAAGCTTATTCTCTCTAACTCTTATTCTCTATTTCCCTCTTCTTCCTCTTCTCTTTCCTTTCCCTCTTCTTTCCTTTCCCTCTTCTTTCCCTCTTTCCTTTCCCTCTTCTTTCTTCTTGCCTATGCCTATGCCTATGCCTATGCTTATGTTTGTTTTTTTGTTTTTTGTTTTCGTGTTTGTGTCTATGTTAGACATGGGATCACGTCGCTCGTCCGATGAGTAGAGACAGCCTCGCAGGAGAAGAGCTCATGATCTTTATGCTCCTCTCAGGTGACTACCCCGAGAACTACCCCTGGTCCGACTCCTCTCAGACCTAGCACTATGACTACCCTTGGTCTGACTCCTCTTCCACGTAGCACTGCAACTACCCCTCGGGGAACTCCTTTGCTAGCCACGCATGGCTTTGTCGGGAGTCCCGACGAGTTTGTAGCGTAGATGAGCGATGAGGAGGCAACGAGATTCTTCTCTCTTCTATCTCAGAGGACCTCAGCAATTCCCTCCCCTACACCAATGGGTGGACGTACTGCCCAGCCGTCCCCTCGTGCCCCTTCAACTGCGGGGTCATCACCTGCGCATGTCTCTCGCAAGGGAAGGAAGAGTAGGATGGGCGGCTCATGTTGTGTTGACTCGGGAGATGTAGACGAGTCAGCACACTCATGCTCCTTTAGGTCTCCACTTGGTTCGGAGACATAGTATCAGTCAGGTCCCTTTCCCTCTCCTACTCCCACTGCTACTCCTCACTCCGGAAGCGCTCGCGTAGCTTCCACTCCTTTTGACTCTGCTACCCTCAGTCCTCCTTACTCATCAGGGGATCTCTCCTATCAAATCATAGCTGCCGAAGAGATAATAGAAGATAGAAATGGCAAAGTAGTGATGGCCGCCATGAGGAGGTTGATGAGTCATCACTTCAAGAGTGACATAAATACCGATTGGCAGTATCAAGATGGCCAAAAGAAGCAGGCGGTCATCGATAAGTTAAAACAACTATACCCTAATCCACCAAATGTGGAGTTTAATGACGATTATATGCACGAGCGCATGGGTTTGTTCTTGAAGCATCATAGATTAACCTTGCATACTTCCATCACAAAGGGGTTGGCTAAACCCAGCTGGGTAGACAAAGTTGATTGGAAGTACTTCAAGAAGCAACATAGGGACCATCCTGAATTGTTCGAGGGTCAGAGTAGGGCTGCGAAGAGACAGCTGGATGTCGTAGGTACTTCGCACTTTGGTGCAGGCGGACGGTATGCGTTCGAGCCAACCGTGGTAAGTCTACTTCTTCTCTATAACTGCGTATTGTTCTATTTGTTTTACTACATATATTACATGCACTTTAGCTAACTCTAACTCTCGTAAATTGGATCCACAGCAAGCTGTGATGGGTCATCTTCCTATAGATGCAGAGACACGATGCGCATTTCGAATAGGAACAAAGTCGTGGGTCATTGAGCAAGAGGCAATGGGAGCGACAGTCGATTGGGCTGAGGTGGCTGCTTGCACGGTATAAGTTTACTCCTACTTGTAATCTCACTTTTTAATTTAAGTTCCAATCTAATTTTTGCGATCAATAGGGCCAAGGATCAGACGCAGGTGGCGAGGACGAGGGAGAAGACACAAGTGACGAGGACTAAGGAATAGGCCAACAAGACAAGGATGATTTGGATTCGGATGAGTAGTAGTGGTAGTAGCAGTTTGTATATCCGCTCGTTTGAGCAATTTTAAGTCGCCCTTTCGAAAGGGTAATTTTGTTACAAACAATGTTGTATATGTCCGACATGTATATGCTTTTGTTGCTCATCATTTCACAAGAGCGATTTTGTATCACCCTTTTCGCAAGGAAAATTTTGTTATAAAAGAACTTTGTTTTGTAATTACAAAAAAAAAAAAGGATTAGTGGGGCTAAACACGGCCAAAAGGAAGCCCTGTTTAGCCCCACTAACCCTTTTTTTTAAGTTATGTTAATCGTCGCTATATAGCGACGTTTACCAATGTCGCTATATACTCAGAGGGGTCACTCATCATATGTAACTCTATCACGTGAGTTCAAAAAAAGGATATTTTTTATTTTTAAAATTTACAGAAATAAATATACATAAGGGACTATTTTAAATAGGTTTGGAAAAAAATTACAGAGTTGTATAGAAAAGGGGTACATTTTATTAATTGAAAATTTTACAGATAAGGGATTTTAAATATAGGCCTTGAACGCACGTGATATAGAGGGTTTGTACATAGTGACCCCCCCGAGGCTATATAGCGATGATTAACAGTGTCGCTATATAGCGACGTTTGCGAGTGTCACTATATAGCGACGCTTTATAGCGACGGTCCTTTTTCGACGCTTTTAGCGACACTTATAGCGACATTTATGCCCGTGAAAAAAAAAATTTAATGTAATAAGCGTCGATATTTTCATCGGAAAATGGCCTATGCCTTGTAATGAGCACCAAGCCAATATGTGTACAGGACATTGACCCTCAGCTATGTCAGTGACTTGGTCAAGAGTTTTGCAATGAATGCACGACCTCCTGCAACATGTGCATATATTATGCCTTACGACACAGGCACAAATACTCCGATGTGCAAGGAAGAGATAAAGGTGGAAAAGTTAAAGGAGTATAATTATTGGATTCTCACAGGACAACATTCGATTTATGCTGCAAGGATGTTTATAACTAAAGCAATGGAGAAGCCTTCAATCAACGAAAAGGTTTCTATACACGGAGGAAGGAGAGAATTGTTGTCAATGCACCAGTTGAAGCAAGTTGTAAGATATCATCAATGGCCAACATGGAGGCACAGACCGTTTTGAAAAATCAACCATATATCGATATCTTACAACACCTAAGGGTGCAGTGGATTGCATTTGGACAACCAAAGAAACCAGCCCAAGGCCTTGTCAAAGGGCATAAAGATCGACAAAGTTGGGATGTGAGTAATAAACTTTGTTTTGTATGCATTCTTTATTTCAAGAATGTTTATGACTTTGTAAAAGAAATGATAGTAGTGTCAATTCCCTGATGTGAGAATGGCACTAGTGTCATTCTTCTAGTTACCAAGTCATGCTTTTGACATGGTAATGGGAGAATCGCACTAGTGTCATTATTATCTCTATTACATGATTTGGATTAGAAGAATGTCTAAGATGATTTTGATTTTTTTATATATAATTTTGTAGGAGTTGCAAGCGTATCGATGGGCGCAAACTTTGCTACCAAGGACACACACATGGTCACATACGATGATGACATCTACGAACAATGGATTAGGATTTTGACATTGGTGAAGTAGGGTGATCTTGAGGGTCGAAATCCCAAATAACATATATGAGGTGTCTGCTATGATTGGAAGACGAAGATGTACGTGCACTTCAAGCAGAGATTGAGTCTAAAGAAATAGTCTTGGTCAAGTCAAGCAAAGATAAGAACTCCATTGAAATGTCTCAACTGGGAATGGAGATTAAGCATGAAAGAGCCCTGAAAGAAGCGCTCATCAAGGAGTTCAACTCATGTCACCCTTCGCCCCAACATCAAACATGGGATGCCCTTGCAACTTACTTCAAAATTGATTCAATTGTTTATCAGAGCTTCAAG
Organism: Dipteris shenzhenensis; assembly: GCF_047967505.1. Taxonomy (NCBI): domain Eukaryota; kingdom Viridiplantae; phylum Streptophyta; class Polypodiopsida; order Gleicheniales; family Dipteridaceae; genus Dipteris; species Dipteris shenzhenensis. The sequence goes on along the minus strand of NC_141608.1, from coordinate 34,862,077 downwards.
GGTTCATGTGAGTCATGGGTCAAAGAGAAGCTACAAGTTGGCAAGTCCACACCTGATTTTCCAAAAGTCGTGTCAATCTATGTTGATTGGGTGATTAGTTCAATAGAGGGTAACAAGTCTACATTGCAGTCTTGTTTTCCTTGGACAATTATTCAAGTGAACATGGAGATGGAGGGGGAGATCTTTCTAACACGTCACTCCAAGGGACAACTTCCAATCAGCTTGTGTGTGCTTGACACCTCAGAGGGATCTGCCAAATGCATGTGTTGGGATAAGGATGCCTTCAAAGGGTTGCTCTGTGTATATAGAGACCGTTTCCACTCTGTCATAGTATGTATTGCTATCATTTATGACAATGATAGAGATGGTAAATCTCAAGGAAGCAATGATAGAGGCTCGATTTTTGCATAGAAGGTTTGTGGGTGTTATCCATGAATTGGATAGTGCACAAAAGGGTTTGTCTGAGACCTTCTATTTTTTGTCATTTGTCAGCTCACATGATGGGTTTGATGGATTTGAGCACATGTTAGAAAACACAAGGCCATACACAATAATTGAGGACAATATTCTTTATTCTGATGAGGATGATGAGTATGAAAAAGAGGCGGTTGTGAAGCATGGAATCATCAAGGAGTGCATCAGGTACTATTGTAGTAGGGAACATGAAGTTGTTGTTGACGTCTTTACTAATGGATGTGTGGCATTACAAGCATTGTCAAACAAAAGGAAAGTGATCTCACTGGTGAAGACATCCCGAAGGAGTGTCTCTCATGCCATTGTTTCCAGTGCCAAATTGAGAGTTTCTTTGGAATCATGATTTATTTCAGGGATTTCAATGGTGCATCAACAAGTTGTTATGTTTTCATCCTAAAGTGTACTTTTTTACTTTGCAATGAGTAATCAACATGACATGTAAAGTTATCCTTTTACAATAATGCTAATCAGTCTAAACATTGAAAATGCACAATAAATATTGTCATTGCCACCTAAATTACATCAAATGCTTATCATTGCCCATTGATTTTCCATCAACTACATATCTTGCATTCATTCTCCTCAACTATATATCTTGATTTTCTATCAACTACATATCTTACTAAGTTAAAGAGCCTGTGCATTTTCATTGCAATAGTCATGGTTATTAATTACACTCTACATTTTTTAAACGGTATTTTGGAGATTTTCAAATGAGAATGCTCACAACAAAAGCGAGTCTCAATATCAATGGAAATTCCAGAGACTCGCTATTATGAAGGTGTTTTTGAACATCACTATGGCTCACGAGATGAATCTAACTCAAATGGGTTTCAAAGTTTATTATTTTGTTGATGATAACGTAGTTTAGACACTGATATTCTATTTATTATTTGAGAATGTAGTTGATATTTCACACTTCATGAATGGCTATGTAGTCTATTTTCACATATTTCTCCTGTTTTTTCATTGAGGGGAGCTACAATTTCTTCCAAAACTGCCATTCTGGAAATTGTGTTTTTCCTGAATTATCTAATACGGTCTTTGAAGAAGAATTCGATGTAGACTACTCTCTCAATAAGATGAGTCATGAAAATATGAGCAGATTGGAATTTCATTCACCGCTATGTTGTTAATTCGACAACAACCTCATACTTTTGAATTTGGTGAAGAAGTGATTTTAATCCTCTTGAATCCTAAGAAAGAGGTTAATGTCAAAGTCATTACAACCATCCTTAGGTTTGATGCAGCCTTTTCCTTGGCTTTATACTTGCGTATTTTGATTAAACCCAAGAAGTTAATACTTTTTTTAAAATATAGTAATGTTATAGCAGATTTTCCTCAAAATATACAAAGAGTTTCATATATTCTCGATCCTCTTATTTCTGAAGTGCTTAGCAACAAAAAAGAAACCATAGAGGATGTTTGCAAGTGGTTGAAGCATGTTGATTTTTAAAGAAATTTTCTCACTTAAGCCACAGGTCTCATCGGAAGACTCTTTGGAGCTCAAATATTCAGAGGAGGATATACAATTGTTTAGGGCTGAAATCATTCGAGACCTAATTGCTACCATTAGAATACAACATGCAACTGAAGCAATATCAGAGCTTGCATTTAAGGAAGAGGAGACTGAGTCTACTGTGAAAGCACTACACACTACAGAAGTAGAGACTCAGTGTACACGTACAGCACCACAGCCTCCACTCAAAGCATTAGAAGAGTTGCCATAGCCTCCGCTTGCATTTAAGGAAGAGGATACTGAGTCTACTCCGAAAGCACTACATACTACCGAAGAAGTAGAGACTGAGTGTACATCTAGAGCACTACAGCCTCCATTGGAAGCATCAGAAGGGTTGCCACAGTCTCCACTAGAAGCATCAGAAGAGTTGTGATGCATGTATGATGTTGTTTTTGTATATATGCATGAGGAGCATATTCTCATGATGTTATTTATTCCATGAATATTATGGTTGACATTTATTTGTTGCAATGTATGAATCATGATGTTGTTTTTGTTGAATATTATACACCAATTTGTGACTTATTACTTAAGTGGCATTTAGTCATGATATTTATATATTTATTTCATGCACACAATTTTATGATATGGATGTGTGATGATGTGATTATTTGGAAATATAACCTTGTGTGATGAGCATTTTGATATGAATATGTGATGATGTGATTATTTGGAAATAAATGTGTGATGAGAAGAACATAATAATTATTTGTAATATATTTCACTCCAAAGTATCAATTCCCAATGCTCCACTCACTTAAAGTATAGCATTCCCAATGCTCTGCAAGGTTCCAAACCTTTCATTACACACTATTGGTTAAAGTGTCAGTTGGACAGTCTCCACTCACTTAAAGTAGAGCATTCCCAATGATTCACTCACTTTATTCCAACCCTTATCCTTATCATAGCGAACACATCGTGCCTTAGTGCACTTGTATTCTTCCATCCTAGTCCTTCCACAAACACTCTCTTATTTCTTACATCCTAGTCCTTCTCATTAACTTGTATTCGTCTTTCACTTTATGTCTTCCCTCACTTTCTATCACTCTTGAAGGAGGGATGGCTCACTGTGCATCCCTTGCTATCACTCCCTCACTCTCCTTCTCTCACTTTCCCTCTAAGACAATGACTAGTTACTACGTGACTTCATTTACTGAACTCAAATTTTGTCTTAGATCCCTTTTGTATGGACCAATGAAGGGAAAATCATTCGAGGAGGATATGTTATGCACATGGCTGCTTGATTTGAACTCAGGAGAAGAGGTGAATATCTGTAGCTTTCTTTTTTGCTTCTTTTAATCACGTACTTCTTATGCTAACGAGTTAAATTTTCATATAGGATATGGTGGCTAGAAGCTGTATTGAAAAAAATGGTGAAGATGAGGAAAGCCAAGAGAGAAAAGAGGAGTTGTTGAATGCTTACAAGTCGATGGAAGATTCAAAATAGGTTGTGAGGAGAGACTATGAGGAGATTTACAATGCCAGCCCTGGTTACACATGGCATGTAGGCTTAAAGTCTGCTTGTTTTCATGAAGCCAATGCCAACATAGGCACTTTCGAGGACATATGCTCTCTCTAATGACATAATAGTCAAGTGATGAAAATTTAATTCCATAGAGACTTATGTGTTTTCTAACGTTGTAATAGACAAGAAATGAAACTACAGTTCCACAAAGACTTTTTAGTTCTCTAATGTAAAGTTGTAATAGACAAGAAATGGAACTACAGTTCCATAAAGACTTTTAGAGAAGGGGTCAAAGTTCCACAAAGACTTTTAGAGAAGGGGTCAAAATATACTTCACTCTCTCTTACACAAACTCTCTCTCTCTCTCCTAACCCTCCATATCGCTTTCTTTTGTACACTCTCTCCTCACTCAAACTCCACTGTCCCTATCTCTCTCTCTCACTCTAGCTCTTTTTCCTACCACCCCCCCTTCCATCCTAGTCCTTCTCAGTAACTTGTATTCTTCTATCCTAGTCCTTCTACAAACACTCTCTTCTTTCATCCCATCCTAGTAACTTGTATTCTTCTATCCTAGTTCTTCCACAAACACTCTCTTCTTTCATCCATCCTAGTGCTTCTCATTAACTTGTATTCTTCCATCCTAGTCCTTCCACAAACACTCTCTTCTTTCTTCCATCCTAGGACATCTCTCTTTCTTTATCATCTCCCCACCCATGGATGTCCTTGGCATCATCGAAGATGTGGAGTCTAGAATTAAGAGTCTCAAAGAATGGATTGCTAACCAAGGAGCATAGAGAGACGTCAGAATTCGATAAGGCTCTCCATTGACACAGATGGAGAGAGAGGATATTGATGCACAGAAGCACGCAGAGAGGGAGGAGACACTCAAGATAGCACTAGAGAGTGAAAGACTTTTAAGACATATTATAAAAGCATGGCAATGCAAGATCTCTTAGACTTATTAAGTAACCTTTGTTATTGCACCTCTCGTCATGTGCGATTTGATGCGGATGTTGAGAGAACAGTAAGAGCCTCACAGAGAAATTATAAAGAAATAGTTTGTGACTACTTAAATTTCTTTCTTGCTTGTAATTATATTGAGGATACAGATGTGGAGGCAGTGGAAGATTGGGTTATTGAGAAGATAAGAGAGACCAATGATGAGATCTTCTAGAGTTTGGGTTATTGAGAAGACAAGAGAGACCAAGGTGAGATCTTCTAGGCTGAGCTAATGTAAGGTGCAGTTTTTTGACACCATATGGCTTTGAGTTATATGATCTACTTCTTGTACAAATGTGTCATCTTTTTTTTAAATGTACTCTAGTTTTGATAACATGTCACGCCATTTTTTCTAATTTGATTTTTTAAAATCTTACTTTTTGTCTCTTTTAACAATGTGATGTCCTCTTTTTTTAATGTACTCTAGTTTTAATAACATGTCACGTCATTTTTTCTAATTTGATTTTTTAAAATCTTCCTTTTTGACTCAAAGTTTTATTTTATAAGAGCCTCTTTTTTTTTAATTTTTTATCCAAAATTATCTCACAAAATGAATTTGGACAGTGCACCAATCCAAAATTAATGAAATAGGTGTTTTTTATGAAATATCATAAATACTCTAGATGAGGAAGTGTGAGCCACTCATCTAGGGGGGGGAGATTGTACCCAGTCTGCTGTCGTTTTTGTGTGCGATTGTGTTCTTCTTCTCCATTTGATTAGGTGGTGAATTTGTGTGAAAAAAATTACCTTTTGGTTTCAGTGGTATCAGAGCTTTGGTGACGCTCTTGTGAAGGAATTAAAGAGAAGCTCCCACGTGCTGGAAGTCAAGGAGAAGTTCGTGTGAAGGACGAAGAAGAGAAAGCTTATGGAAAGAGAGAAAAATATATATAAATAAAATTTCGAGAGGACTCTAGGAGTCTAAGGCGGCCATCGCCATGATGCCCATGCAACAAATGATCACGTCTCCTAAGAGATACTCCCGTTGCATGCGCCTTAGTCTCTTGTGGACTGCAACAAGGCCATGACTTATTTTCTTCTCTTCCTCGAGCACCGTAAAATCCATCGCCTCTAGCCCTCCGTGATCCATGCCAACCTACACCGTTTTCATGATTTTGTATTAAAAAAGAAGGAGCATTAACTTCACTGCCAGCCTCTGCTCCTCTGGTCTCTGTCATCGCGGACAGCAACAGGTTGTCCACAGTCTCCATAGCGCCGCCTCTGCAAAGATTTACCCCAAAAAAAAAAACTCTGCCATCGAGTACCAGTAGCCACTATAGTCCGCTACACACAAAGGCACTTGGAGATCCTATCGCGCTGCCTCTGTAGATCTACAAAGTTCATAGACTCCACATGGCCTACCTTAGCATACAATCTCCAGTAGCCGTCACGCCACCGTCTCATGTGCGTAGTCAGAGGACTAGACTCAGGAGGACTTTGCTTGCCTGGGGTCTTGGGATAGACTCAACACTGACTGCAGTGAGCAGCCTACATCTTTTCACAGATTGTATAAACTATGTGCCACCGCCCTTGGGGAGACCTCTCAATGAAAGTGTTCTAAAGGCCAACTCAAGAAGACTCTTTTCCATTTGGTGACCTACAACTCAAGTGCTAAGCCACCTCACCAACCAATAAGGGCGTATAAAAGAGAAAGGAGGCTCCTATAAGCGGCGAGCGGCGATCGGAGCCCGACAAGATGAAGACCATTGCAAAATCTGAGAAGCTCGAATCAAGAAGGCGGTTTGGAGCCATGAATCATCGAGCAATTAATTGGAGATCAGTCGAGTGCATAAACGACTACGAGTGACATCATTGGTCACATATCTCCCACTCTAGTCCTTTCCACCTCTTATCAGAGAGCGAGATAAGTGATTTCTTTTGCTTTATATTTCATACACTTAGTATCTTTTGCCATCCATTTCTTACCACATACACTTGAATTGCACTTTTTCATCCGTTTAATTTTTCATACACTTAGTATCTTTATTTTTCTCTGCTCCGCTTTATTTGTACTTATTGCATTATCATGGCACATCAACCACAACCACCCACGCTCCAAGAGCAGTTAGATGCACTTGAGGCACAATTGGCCGATGAGCGTGAGCATAGGGAGAGATTGGAAAAGAAAATAAATGGTAAGAAAAGGAAAAGACATTCATTTGATGATGAGTCATCCGACGATGATTCCGATGATGATACTATTATCAGGATAGTCAAAGCCACATTGAGAGCACCAAATTCGAGAAAGGAGGGTAAGATAAGTAGAAAAGCTTTCTCATTTCAAAATTTTGATGGAAATAAAGAAGCACGCACTGTCTTGTTGTGGATCAGTCAGCTAGATGATTATTTTTCAGGGGAGAAATTTTCTAAAAAAGACAAGATTAAATGTGCTGCAAATCATTTAGTAGAGAGTGCTGCACTTTGGTGGAACATCACTAAGCACAATAAAAGGCGACCAAAATCTTGGAAGTCTTTTCAAAATCTCATCAAGAGAGATTTTCTTCCCTCACAGTTCAAAGAAAAGCTAGACAACAGTGGGATACTTTCAGGCAGTTTGATAAGGAAACGATCTCCACATATACTAATAGATTTTGGCAAACGTTGATCCAATTACAATCCCTAGAGAAAGTAAATGAGCGAGATCAATGCAGGAAGTATGTGGCAGGTCTAAAGTCTAAGCTGAGAGCCGAGATTAACATGTTTCATCCTCGCTCACTGAGCTCTGCAATTTCCCTTGCAATGAATTGTGAAAGGAAGAATGGAATCACAAAAGAAGAAAAAGATTCAGAACAGCATGTACCCTTCCATAAGAAAAAGATATTTGATTAAAAGTCCTTCTTTAAATCTAAAAATGGTTTTGTACCATAGAAGACAGATTCTTCTTTGAAGCTGAACGGTGGGAATATTCCAAAGAAAGAAATAAGGTGTTTCAAATGCAACAAGCTGGGACACATAGCCACTGAGTGTGCTGAAAGAAAGAAGACCCCGATGGCAAAAGTGCACATGATTGACGATGAAGCAGCCAAGCAAGAGGGAGGTAAGTATAATTGTCATGCTCTTCTAAAAATGAAAGGTTTCATTAATGGCAAAGAGGTTGTTATTTTGCATGACGATGGTAGTACACATGATTTCATTTCGGAAAGAACATTAGCAAAGCTAAACCTAGAGTCTTTCCCATCTAACTATAAGGTTAAAGCTGATTTTACCAAAACAAAGTACAATTGTACTAGAGAAGTCAAGAATCTTAAAATCTCAATCAAACCCTAAAAGGATACACGAGACTTTCTAGTGGCACCCCTATAGGGAGTGGACATCATCTTAGGAATGCCACGGAGGCATCAATACAATCCTAAGATAGATTATGATTCACATCAGATGTGGATTGAGAAGGACATATAAGAAATATGTCTTAAAAGCTCAATGAAATCTGAGATCAGTCCTTTACTCAACCACACACAAGCCAAAAGAGCAATTAGAAAACGTGAGAAGACATATCTGATTCTGGTGAATACGGTAACGGCTACTCAGCCAAACACTAAGCGTACACACCAAAAGTTTCTTTCTCAATTTTTTGATTGTTTCTTAGAGGATTTACTACCTGGACTACCATGTTCTCGATCTGAAGATCATAGGATAGAAATCTTACCGGGCAATACTCCACCTTGCAAAGCTCCTTATAGATTCAATCAGTTAGAACAAAAGGAAATTCAAAAGCAAGTGGAGGAATTGATAGAGAGAGGATTGATAAGACTGGCCAGCAGTTCTCCTTATGGAGCACCTGTCTTATTGGTCAAAAAGAAAAATGGAACCTATCGAATGTGCATAGACTATCGTGCACTAAACAAAATCACAGTGAAGAACAACTATCCAATCCCTAGGATTGATGATCTTTTGGACAAATTGAAAGGGGCCAAGGTCTTTAGTAAGATAGATCTCAAATCCAGTTATCATCAAGTTTGTATGGTAGAAGAGGATATATACAAGATTGCCTTTAGAAGTCAAATGGGACATTATGAGTTCCTAGTTATGCCTTTTGGGCTAACTAATGCTCCAACTACTTTTAGTAGAATGATGAACCGAATCTTCTTAAACACCAAGATTGTGTGGTAGTATTTTTCGATGATATTCTGGTGTTTAGCAAAGATGTTGAGGAGCGTAAGGAACATCTGAAGCTAGTCTTTTCACTCTTGAAAGAAAATTAATTGTAAATAAATCCTGAAAAGAGCAGTTTCTTTCAAGATCAGATAGAGTATTTGGGTCACATTGTATCTGTCGATGGGATTGGAGTAGATCCAAAGAAGATTGAGTGCATAGTCACATGGCCTAAACCCCAAGATATACATGAATTAAGATCATTCTTGGGATTGTGTAGCTTTTATAGAAAGTTTGTCAAGAATTTTGCATACATTGCACATCCATTGATAGAACTTCTTAGGAAAGCTAAGCATTTCTTATGGACCGAGCGTCAAGATAAATCTTTTACAGCTCTGAAAGAAGCTCTCACACAAGCTCCTATGTTGCAACTACCCGATTTCTCTAGACCATTCTTTGTAGTTGTAACCGATGCTAGTAGATATGGAATTGGAGCCCTACTTATGCAAGATGGACATCCAATAGCATATGAGAGCCGAAAATTAAAACCAACAGAATGCGATTATAGTACATATGATAAAGAATTAGCTACTGTTGTGCATGCTTTACGAATGTGGAAACATTATTTGATGGGAGCTGAGTTTCTTATCAAAACCGATCAGCAAAGTATCAAGCATTTGTTGGCTCAGCAACTAATACCTGATAGGCACATCAAGTGGGCATCATTTATATAGAGTTTTCAGCCCATGATTCAGTATATATCAACCTAGAAAGGAAAATGTAGTTGCTGATGCTCTTAGCAGAAAGCCAAGTATTAATCACATCACTGGTGTAGAGACCCAGCCTTTTGAAGGTATGAAGAGTTCTTATCAAGGGGATCCAGACTTTTCTAATATATGGAACAAATCAGAGAATAACAATTGGAATCCTATGTTGGACTATTCATGCAATGATGGATACCTCTTTTATCAAAAGAAATTATGCATCACTCGACCCTTTAGACTTTTTGTAATGGAGGAAATGCACCAACCACCATATATGGGACATAGGGGAGTGACTGCCACTTTACAAGTGATAGAAAGGGAATTTCATTGCCCTACTATAAGAAAAGATGTGGCTAAATTTGTAGCCGAATGCATCACTTGCCAGAAGATCAAGAGTTACAAAGGAAAGACCTCAGAATTGCTAATGCCTTAACCTATTCTTACGCAACCTTGGGAACAAATATCCATGGATTTCATAACAGGTTTTCCTATTACAGTGAATCAAAATGATATGATTTGGATGATAGTAGATCGCTTTAGTAAGCAAGCTTATTTCATCCCATGTAAGAAGACTTTAACAGCTCAGCAAGCTGCACTTTTATTCATCAAGCATATCTTTGTTCAACATGGCTTGCCAAAGATTATAGTTGTGTCTAATTGAGATTCAAAGTTTTGCAGTAATTTTTGGACTGCATTATTTCATAATCTAGGCACTAAGTTAGATTTCTCATCAGCTTTTCATCCAAAATCGAATGGACAAACTGAAGTTACCAATAGTACTATTCTAGATATGATAAGAGCTTATGCGAAAAGTCAACCAAAGACTTGGGACAAATACATTCATCTCTTACAATTTGCTTATAATAATACTCCTCATTTTGCAACTGGAAGAGCACCCTTTGAGATTATCTATGGGAAAGTCTTACCTATTCCTATCACACGATTGACCCATAGCGTGGAGGCAGCAGATGCATCTACTCATGACTATCAAAATATTCTCAAAGAGGTTCGAGAAGCCATTGCAATCACTCAAGAGAAGTACACAAAACAAGCTAATAAGAAACGGAAACACATGCTTTTTAAGAAAGGTGATTATGTACTTCTTTGGATTGAGAAAAGAAGATTGAAGAGTGTTGAGAAATGGCCAGTAATCAAGATGTCACCATGTTTTTATGGACCATTCAAGGTGATTCAGAAAATCAATGATCTAGCTTATAGGCTTGAATTACCTGATAATTGGAAAATACATAATGCTTTCCATATCAGTCTCTTAAAGCCCTTTAAAGGACCTTTACCTATTCATCCTATCTATGAAGAGGCCCCATTGATTGCTGATAAAGAAGAAATTCTAGAACTCAAATGCATTGTTGATCATCAACAGACCTCGACCCAAAAAGGAAATGTCTATACTAAATACTTGCTCAAATTTAAGAACCATCCAAGAGACGATGCTCAGTGGATGCCTGACTAGTTCTTTCAAACTTTTGTAGACCTCCTTATTAGTTCTTATAATCAAACATGCAACTGAGGTCAATTGCAGTCCAAGCAAGAGGGATGTTATAGAAATTATATTTTTGATATAACTTGCTTTGGACATTATTATTTTTAGGCGAGTGAGACTATGACAAAGTACTCCATAGGAGCACACCGGAGTCGACGGGGGTCCTAGTGGATACTTTGTGTGGTTAGTTGGGGACGCCTGACTAGCTTGTGTTTTGTCATGCTAGATGGTCGGTATTGTGGGTGATTCCATGTTAATACTGATGTCGCTAGTGTTATTGGTGTTGTGCTTGATTATTGTGCTTTGAGCGCAGTTATGTTGGGATCGGTTGATTCGGTGATTTGTTCAATCGATTGTTAATAACTAATGTAATTGGCGGCTTGAGTACAGGTGATGGAACTCATAGCGAGAATTGGAGTTAGTGTGAGGGTACCGATCAAGGTGTCACTCAGTGCATTATATATGGCCATGGGCCAATTTTGTATTTGCTTTATTATTGCGGGTTTGAGCAATATATTTTATAGTGGGCATAATTCATTTTTGGGCCCTAAGAAAGCTATGTAAAGCAAATCCCTCATTTTTGGATGAGAGGGATAATTTTGGCTCCTTGGTGCTTTTATGAAATATCATAAATACTCTAGATAAGGAAGCATGAACCACTCATCTGGGGGGGGAGATTGTACCCAGTCTGCTGTCATTTTTGTGGTGCGATTGTGTTCTTCTTCTCCAATTGATTAGGTGGTAAATTTGTGTGAAAGAAATTACCTTTTGGTTTCAAATTCGACACCATTCAATGGGACTTCATAGCTCAGACTATGCAAGCTTTGGAATTTGGTAAAAAATTACGAGAAAATTACAGCATGTTATCTTTTGGCTCTATCAGGATAGCAAAGCTGCATGCATTCTCTCTAGAGATTTATCAAAATCCTGGACACTTAAATGTTAGAATCCTAGACACTTTGATGATGGTTTTATTTTATCTTTCCCTTTGGCTACTGCAAAATATGGTTTGGGCATGCACTATTGTCCAGTATGGCAAGTCATTTCTTGAATGATTTAGCCATTCTTGAATGATTCAGCCATTTCATCCAGTACCACCATTAGAGTTTCGAGACTGGCTTGGACTCTTCTTCCTTTATATTCTTCTATTTGTCCTTTGAAGCTATCTCATATCACACTCTCTTCTCTATATAAAATTTTGTTGTCACCACCTTGGGTATCAAACAAAGCTAAATAGATTTGGACATTGCATTGTCCACTCAAATGGTGAAGAAAGAGATTAAAGCAGATTTGGCACTCTAAGCTTCCTTTACACCAACAGGTATTTTTATGGGGTGTTCTATTAGGGGTTGTATCATTGGGATAGCTTTTATCTTGCAGATGTATTGCTCTCCTGCTATTTGTCATCAATGGTTAACTCTCCGAGAGTCCCTATCTCATATCTTTTGGAATTGCTTGGAGACACATATTTTCTTGGGTATTCTTCGGGACACATTGAGATGGAGATTCTCTCAGACATTTTTGGAAAGCAATTTTGGTTGTTTGGGATATACTCCAAATGGCCAAATTTTGCTTTGTTCTTTACCTGGGTTCAATGAGTTCAAATGAGTCTAAACTAGGATCGTCGAATTGTATCTTACCAGACGAGTTCCCTCAAAATTTGAGCCACCTCCTCTTGAATGGTCCCCTGATGGACTAGGAGGAGTATGCATAGAAAATGAACCCTTACTTGGGAATACTTTGCCAGTGGAAAAGTTACCCCCACAGTTCTCAACGTAAGAAGTTTTGAAAGTATAAGCCACATGTGCAGATGAAGCTCAATCAAGAGACTTCAGAAAAAGAAAGTCCCCAAGAGCCTTAAACATTGGTTAATCATACTATGCCACCCAGTACCCATAGCACATGTTAGGCTAGTTCAACACAATCAGAGGTTGATCTTCGAGAAGTGCCGGAGTACTTCAAGAACTACACGAGCCATAGCAATGCCAAGACCACTAAGAGAATCTGAAGTTCAAGAAACCGATAGCATTGGAGATACTCCAATCTATGAGGGTCCAGTAAAAACTCGAACAATAAACCTCGCCCTTGAAGGGGAGGAAGAAAAATTGGCTTTCATTTGGAAACAGCTTACATAGAAAGACGAAACCAAGCTCAAAGCACTCCTAATGGAATACCGAGACTGCCTAGCATGGTCATACAAGGCAATAAAATGAATTTCACTAGAAATGGCAGTACACACGATACCTATAAGGGAAGGTGCCCACCCTAAGTTATGTGGACCTTATCGAACAAATCCAGAATATGGCACCATGGTTTATGACAAACTAGAAAAGCTCTTAGATGCCGGATTCATCTATGAGATCGAGCACGCTGATTGGGTTTCACCCATCATCATCGTGCCTAAACACAACAAGAAGTCACAATCAGGGATCACTATCCCCTACCCTTAATAGAAACAGTGTTGGAAAAGGTGGCAAGTTCTGAGATATATAGCTTCTTGGATGGATTCAGTGGCTATAACCAAGTGCAAATTGCTCCTACAGACCAATCAAAAACAACATTTGCTATAGAATGGGGTATATTTGCCTATAGAGTCATGGCATTTGGCCTTTGTAATGCCCCAGCCACATTCCAGCGAGTCATGTTCACAGCTTTCAAGTCATTTCTGAATAAGTTTCTACAGGTATTCTTAAAAAATTTGTGCATCCACTCAAACAAAAAAAACCACTTCAAATATCTTAAAGCAGTACAGCTAATCAAATGCAGCGAGTAGGCATCTCCCTAAAGCCAACAAAATGCCAGTTCATGGTCACCCACGAAGTTGTCACTACAAGGCATAGGCCCTCTTCCGACGAAAATACCGATGCTTTTACATTAGAAAATTTTTTTTTCACAGCCGCAAACGTCGCTATAAAAGTCGCTAAAAGCGTCGGAAAAGAACCGTCGCTATAAAGCGACGATGATAAACGTCGCTATATAGCGACACTGCTAATCGTCGCTATATAGCGACATTGGTAAACGTCGCTATATAGTGATGATTAACAAAACTTTAAAAAAAGGATTAGTGGGGCTAAACAGGGCTTGCTATGGCCCTGTTTAGCCCCACTAGTCCTTTTTTTTTTTGGTAATTACAAAAAGTTTTTTTATAACAAAATTTCCCTTGCGAAAAGGGTGATACAAAATCGCTCAAATGAAATGATCGAGCAACAAAAGCATATACATGTCAAACATATACAACATTGTTTGTTACAAAATTACCCTTTCGAAAGGGCGATACAAAATTGCTCAAATGAGTGGATATACAAAATGACATACATGGCGAAGAAAATGCAAATTGCTACTACTATCACTACTACTACTACTCATTTGAATTGTTCTCGTCCTCGTCTTGTTGGCCCGATCCTTGGTCCTCGTGAGCTGCGCCTTCTTCTTGATCCTCGTCACGTGCGTCTGATCCCTGGCCCTGGTGATCGCTCGCCTCCGATGATGGGACGCTTGAGCTTTGACCCTAAGAGTGAACCATATAAATTGAAAATTAGATTGGAACTTAAGAATAAAACAATTTAAAAAGTGAGATTACAAGTAGGAGTAGACTTATACCGTGCAAGCAACCACCTTAGCCCAATCGACCGCCGTCGCTCCCATTGCCTCTTGCTCAATAAACCATGGCTTTGTTCCTATGCAAAATGCGCGTCGCGTCTCTAAATCTGTAGGAAGATGACCCATCGTAGCTTGCTGTGGATCTAATTTACAAGAGTTAGAGTTAGCTAAAGTGCATGTAATATGTAGTAAAACAAATAGAACAATACATTAAATGAGAAGAAGTAGACTTACCACGGTTGCCTCGAACGCCAACCGTCCGCCTGCACCAAAGTGCGAAGTACCTACGATGTCCAGCCGTCTCTTCGTAGCCCTCCTCTGACCCTCGAACAATTCGGGATTGTCCCTATTGTACTTCTTGAAGAACTTCCAACCTAGCTGGGTTTAGCCAACCCCTTTGTGATGGAAGTACGCAAGGTTGATCTACGATGCTTCAAGACCAAACCCATGTGCTCTCGCATATAATCCTCATTAAACTCCCAATTTGGCCGGTTAGGGTATTTTTGTTTTAATTCATTAATGACCGCCTACTTCTTTTGGTCATCTTGATACCGCCAATCGGTAGCAATGCCGCTCTTGAAGTGATGGCTCATCAACCGCCTCATGGTGGCCATCACTGCTTTGCCCTTTTTATCTTCTATTATCTCTCTGGCAGTTGTGATTTGATAGGAGAGATCCCCTGATGAGTAAGGAGGACCGATGGTAGCAGAGTCAGAAGGAGTGGAAGCCGTGTGAGCACTTCTGGAGCGAGGAGTAGCAGTGGGAGTAGGAGAGGGCAAGGGACCTAACTGATATTGTGTCTCTAGACCAAGTGGAGACCTGTAGGAATGTGAGTGTGCTGACTCGCCTACATCTCCCGAGTCAGCACAACATAAGCTGCCCTTCCTACTCTTCCTTCCCTTACGAGAGGCACGCACATCATCGGTCCACTGATCACACATTGAGGATTCCCGCAGATTGTGCGGCTTGGAAGCACATAGATAATCAGTGGCCGGACTTTGCGAGAGAGCCACGCAACTTACATCTTGGGCTAGCCATGGACGGCGTGAATCCTTTCGGGTTACGCTCGACATCTTGGTCGACATGGCCCATAGTTGTGGTGAATTACAATATCCCACCATGGCTAACAATAAAAAAGGGACACCTCATGCTTGCACTACTTGTGCCAGGAAAGTACAAGGATTGTGCAGCTTGGAAGCACATAGATAATCAGTGGCCGGACTTTGCGAGGGAGCCACACAACTTACATCTTGGGCTAGCTATGGATGGCATGAATCCTTTCGGGTTACGCTCGACATCTTGGTCGACATGGCCCATAGTCATGGTGAATTACAATAACCCACCATGGCTAACAATAAAAAAGGGACACCTCATGCTTGCACTACTTGTGCCAGGAAAGTACAAGGCAAAAAACATGGACATTGATGACTGTGAAAGTGAAGGATCAAGGAGGATCAAAGCACCATGAGAGAGACATAGGGTAGCAAACACTCAATCTATTGCAATCTATATAATCAACAATACATGATACGCTTCTTATATAGAGAGAGCCTTTAGAATAGTCAAACCTTATGGGATCCTCTCATCCACATCTCTCCTTGTGGATATCCTCAATCCACATCATGTAGTCCACATCCTAGGGTGGCTACTTTAATTCTTTCCTATACCATACCTTAGCCCTTTAATCTATGGGCTCATGGCACCACAAGTCTCAACACCTCCCCTTGGTGCCATAATCCTTCGGCTACTACAAGGTGGTCAGATGTGAGTTACATTCCATCACCTCCCCTTAGTGCTTTCATTACTACTTAAGGTGATAAAGTGTGGTTTACATGTCAATACTTCCCCTGGGTGCTTTCATAGCTACTGTCAGGTGGTCAGGTTCGATTACAAAACATAGGCAAGGTTGGCAAGGTTTTGGTTTCTCAATACATTCCACTGATGTGACCTTTTGGCTCATGGCTTGATGATGATTCCACGTAGTTGACCTGCTGGTTCTTCAATTTGCAATCTTCTTCCTTGTGTCCCAGCTTCTTGCAATGGTGACACTTTGGTTTGTTCTTCAATCTGCAGTCACTTTGATAGTGACCCATCCTTCTGCAATGGTAGCACTTCGTTGATGTTTTACTGAATAGTGCTTGTTCTTCATTATAGCTGTTGCGTGTAGATGTCGATGGCGATGTCGATGCCTTCAACTCTCTTTCTTTTTCAAGAAGAGAGGATACACATTCCTCAAACTTTGGATCTGGCAAATTCTTCAAAGTGGTTGTGAGTGCACTGTACTCTGCAGGCATGCTTTTAAGGAGAATTGCAAGTGCATCTTTCTCTCCTACTTTTGCATTTATGCCCTCTAGTTGGGTCATAATGCTTTTGACTTTGTTGACAAATTGTGCCATGGATTCATTGAAGCCCATGTGCATACCATAGAATTCAATCTTAAGATGGATTTCTTGGTTTTTGGCTTTTGCACCAAACACTGTGTTCAACTCATCCCATGCATCCTTGGCATGATCCTTAGAGTCTATATGATGAATTATGTTTGGACCCAAGTGCAATCCAATGAGTGATAGTGCTGCTTCATCTTTTTCCTTCCAAGCATCATTTTGTGCAGTGGGTATGTCTTCTTTTACAGTCTTCCAAAGCTTTTGGTGCATCAGGAGATATCTCATTGTTGTAGACCATGTGTGAAATCCTTCCCCCGTGAACTTCTCAATAGTTGGGGTCAGGATTGCCATTGCAAAGGTCTTACTAGTTGATGATACTTTCAAATCTGGTAGTGTCTAATTGCATACAAAAAATCCGAGTTGACAGGCGCGTAGAGCTAAAAAAAAAACTGGTTATTTTTCCTTTTTGAAGCGTGTGCAAATTCTTCCTGGATTGGAAGTTATGGCTTGTCAAAGATTCTGTGAAGAAGAGGGGGCCTTGATGATGTGGCACAGGGATTCACATGCTGCTTACAAATTGTGCTTAGGTGGCCCTGTGCCATGTGGTAGTCTTTTAACTAGACTAAGTTAACTCAAGGGTAGATGAACTTTACCATAGTTTATTGTGGAAAACTTTACTAGTGAGTTAACTAACTCAACCAAGGTTTAAAAACACTCAACCATATCTGCCACGTGGATGATGATGTGGAAATTCCACGTGTCCTAAGGTCTATACCTTTGTGACATTTTCCTGGCTATGCTGGTGTCGCCAGTCGGGGCTGTTTGCAAAGATCGTTGCCTGATCTGCTGGAGCCGTTTCTTCCTTCTCCTTAGCTTGTGGATGGCGCAAGAAGCCGTGGATGGTAGCACCGTTGGAGCTACAACCAATGGGCGCTGGAGTCACTGCAGTTCGTGCAGGGTCGGGCTGGTTGTGAGGCTTGGAGTTGCTGGGACTTCGGGAGCTTTGCTTATTACAGGTCGATGCCTTGGCTGTGAGACGTGACAAAGTTGGAAGCCAGGTGACGTAGGCTAGGAGGAGATTTGGAGTGCTGGCGGCTGAGAGGCTAGAGCTTAGGAGATGATGCTGGAGCTTTAAGCTCTAGGTCATTGGTGGTGAGGCGCTAGGAAAGCGAAAGTGAAGGAGCTTTGGCTACATAGGGCTGCGCTCAACTGTAGATACGCCGGAGATGGTTGTTCTGTTGTAGATGTCTTCTAGGCGGTTGCACTATTGTAGATAGTAGGATGTGTTGCTATCACTTTTGCTTGGTGTGTGTGCTGGCCGTATGTTGCAAGGTCGGCTAGCTATAGCACTGCTAAGCTAGTGAGTTGCGCTCAGGGCTGCTGCAGCTGCTTGCGCATAGAGGCTAGTTGCATGGTAGAGGAGTCGTATAGAATAGAAAACCTCTCTCTTAGAATAGAAAACCTCTCTACATCTCTCAAAAACAAGAAGGAGAATAGGATGGATTTCTCTCTCTCTCACACACAAAGAGCTCTCCCAAACACTCAAAAGAAATGAACTAAAATGAATGGAAATTCCTCTTGATGGAAGTGAAGATCACTCGAGAATAAACTCTCAATCTCTCACACTCTCGATCTTTCTTAAGAAGGATGGCGCCTTAACTAAAGGTACAACCATGCTCTGATACCATGTGAAAGTGAAGGATCAAGGAGGATCAAAGCACCATGAGAGAGACATAGGGTAGCAAACACTCAATCTATTGCAATCTATATAATCAACAATACATGATACGCTTCTTATATAGAGAGAGCCTTTAGAATAGTCAAACCTTATGGGATCCTCTCATCCACATCTCTCCTTGTGGATATCCTCAATCCACATCATGTAGTCCACATCCTAGGGTGGCTACTTTAATTCTTTCCTATACCATACCTTAGCCCTTTAATCTATGTGCTCATGGCACCACAACTCTCAACAATGACCCCTCGGTCGAAGGGGCATGAGGGGACAGTTGGGCAGTACGTCCAGCCGTCGGTATAGGGGAGGGAATTGCTGAGGTCCTCTGAGATAGCAAAGAGAAGAATCTCGCTGCCTCCTCATCGGTCATCTGCGCTACAAACTCGTTGGGACTCTCGACAAAGCCATGCACGGCTAGCAAAGGAGTTCCCCGAAGGGTAGTCGCAGTGCTACATGGAAGAGGAGTCGGATCAGGGGTAGTCGTAGTGCTAGGTCTGAGAGGAGTCGGACCAGGGGTAGTCCTTGGGGTAGTCGCCTGAGAGGAATCAAAGTCCTCTTGAGCATATAGATCGTGAGCTCTTCTCCTGCGAGCCTGTCCGTACTCGTTGGATGAGCGACGTGATTCCATGTCGGAAAAAAGAAGAAGAGGAGGGAAAAGAGGAGAAGAGGAGGGAAAAGAGGAGCATATGTCTACTTCTCTTATGCTCATGCTTAAGCATAAGCATGAGCATATGTCTTCTTATCTTATGCTCATGCTTATGCTTATGCATGAGCATAAGAACATGAGCATGAAAGAGGGAAAGGAGAGGGGAAAAGAGGAGAAGAGAGAAGAAGAGGGAAAGGAGAAAGAGGAAAAAAAGAGGGCAAAAGAGGAGAAGAGAGAAGAAGAGGAAAAGGAAAGAGGGAAAAGAGAGAAGAAGAGGGAAAGGAGAAAGCAGAAAAGAGAAGAAGAGGGAAAGAGAGAAGAAGAGGGAAAGAAGCATAAGCATGAGCATATATCTCCTTCTCTTGTGCTCATGCTTATGCTTATGCATAAGAGGAGTCTTATGCATAAGCATAAGAGACGGAGACATATGCTCATGCTTAACTTATGCTTATGCATGAACATAAGAACATGAGCATGAAAGAGGGGAAGAGAGGGGGAAAAGAGGAGAAGAGAGAAGAAGAGGGAAAGAAGCATAAGCATGAGCATATATCTCCTTGTCTTATGCTCATGCTTATGCTTATGCATAAGAGGAGTCTTATGCATAAGCATAAGAGACGGAGACATATGCTCATGCTTAACTTATGCTTATGCATGAGCATAAGAACATGAGCATGAAAGAGGGAAAAAGAGGGGGAAAAAAGGAGAAGAGAGAAGAAGAGGGAAAGGAGAAAGCGGAAAAGAGAGATTGGAAAAGAGGAAAGAGGGAAAGAGAGAAGAAGAGGGAAAGGAGAAAGAGGAAAAAAAGAGAGAAGAAAAGGGAAAAAGAGAGAAGAAGAGGAAAAGGAAAGAGGAAAAAAGAGACATATGCTCATGCTTATGCATGAGCATATGTATAAGCATGAGCATATGTCTACTTCTCTTATGCTCATGCATAAGCATAAGCATGAGCATAAGCATAAGCATAAGCATAAGAGACGGAGAGGGAAAGAAGAGGGAAAAAGAAGCATATGTCTACTTCTCTTATGCTCATGCATAAGCATAAGCATGAGCATATGTTTCCTTCTCTTATGCTCATGCTTATGTTTATGCATGAGCATAAGAGAAGGGGAAAGAGAGAAGAAGAGGGAAAGGAAACAGGGAAAAAGAGGAAAAGAAAGAGAGAAGAAGAGGAAAAGGGAAGAGGGAAAAAGAGGAGGAAAGAGATTGAAGGAGAGAAGAAGGAAAGGAGGGAAAGAAGAGGAGAGAAGAGGGAAAGAAGAGGAAAGAGAGGGGAAGAGAGGGTTCCTACACCCGTCACTGCAGCTAGTGCTTAAGGCGCTAGCTGCAGGCCAATGCAAATAACAAAAATAATAAATGAAAAAAAGAGGAAGCACTTACTTGAAATAGTACGTCCCGCTCGATGTTGTGGACTGGCCCTACAAAACAGAGGAAACATACCATTTTTCAAATAAGATGTTAGAGGAAGGAAGAGATTACAAAAGTAACTTCTTGAAAGGAGGAGATTGAGGAGACAAGGAGAAAGAGAAGGAAGAGATACAAAAAAGACTAGAAGAGGTGAGTCTTCTTTCTTTCTTGAAATCTCGTTTTTTGTTTCAATCCTTTGAAAACAAGCATGAAAACTAGTTTACATGTTTAGCAATACAAGGAGAAGCACTCACAAAACTAAAGCTAACAAACAAATAACCTACATTGTTGAAACAAACTCACCTCTTGAAGAAGTTCCTTTCAAGAAACCAAAGAGGGAAAAGGGTAGAGAGGGAGTACAAGAGCTAGGAGAAGGGTGAGGAGTGGAGAATAGATTGGGAGGTTGTCAGAAATAGGTGGGAGGTTGTCGAAAATAGGTAGGAGGAGAGATTGCCTTGGTTACTTGAAAGATTAGAGAGATTGCTAAAGAAAGCACCGCGCGACGTGAGTTTCGGGTTTTAACCCACAGCGTCGCTGTATATAGCGACACTTTTCCATCGCTATATAGCGACGTTTTTAATTAAAAACATCGCTATATAGCGACGAAACAGAGCAAAAACTCACTATATAGCGACGCTTTAAGTCACTTTTTGTTCTAACATGAAGGGAAGCTCATAGATGCTATTTTATAACTGTTAATATATTTTCTTGCAACTTATGTTGTGATTTTATGAGTGTAGATGGAAGGGACGAGTGGAAGCTCGTCCGATGATGTGCCAACGCTCGGGAGCACGAAGTGGCTTACGGAGAGGTTATACTGTCATTGCACTCATTGCAAGCGAGAAGTACGACATCAACGTCATATTATCATGCGCCACTTGCGAATGTATGGGGAGGAGCCCGAACCAGTACCCACCGTTGGTATTGCACGTGTTGATGGACCATCGGTAAGTCAAAGCTATTTAAGTTCGCAGTCTTATTGGATACTAGGAAATACAAGATCTTATATTTACACGAAATCTTAAAACAGGATGAGGAGGGTGACGAGGGTACGCATATACCTTCACACTTTGAGCAAGACTATAGTCTCCCAGATGATGACGAGGGTATGGTCGACATGATGGATTCCATTTTTAGGGGCACTACATCCCATGTACACGTGATGTCATAGTCTGAGATCAAAATGCGAGAGTTGCAATCAACACAATTGTACGAGGGTGCTAGGATGTCTAAACTACGTGCTTGTCTCTCAATCTTGAATCTGCAAGTAAAGTATGGGTGGTCGGATACAAGTGTCTTGCCTTAATGAGGTTAGCTCTTGCATTAATTTGACTCATTTTTTGGATATTGTTTGTTTTGAGAATCATCATTTGGATAGTGTATACGGAATCATCATTGTTTGAAGCCTATGTATGTTTGAATTGTGATAGGTTTCTCCAGAAGATGTTGCCTGCACTCTCAGGGGGGTCACTATATATAAACCCTCTATATCACGTGCGTTCAAGGCCTATATTTAAAATCCCTTATATGTGAATTTTTTCATTAATAAAATGTACCCCTTTTGTATACAAATCTGTAAATTTTTTCCAAAACTATTTTTAATAGTCCCTTATGTATATTTATTTCTGTAAATTTTAGAAATAAAAAATATCCTTCTGTTGAACTCACGTGATAGGGTTACATATGATGAGTGACCCCCCCGAGCCTAAATGCCATGCCCGCATCAAGAGATGAAGCGAAAAAGATGCTAACAACGGTGGGTATGGATTATGATACCATCCATGCTTGCCATAATGATTGTATTCTCTTTCTTTGTGAGCATGGAGATTTGGCTAGTTGTCCAAAGTGTGGGGAACAACGATATAGAGATGACTTGTAGGGTGAGCGGATACTGGTAAAGGTCTTGAGACACTTTCCCATCATTGCAAGAATACAACACATGTTCCGATGCAAATCCATAGCGGAGTTGATGACATGGCATGCATCTCATCGGTCCACAGATGACACATTGAGGATTCCCGCAGAAGATTGTGCAGCTTGGAAGAACATAAATAATCAGTGGCCGGACTTTGCGAGGGAGCCACGCAACTTACATCTTGGGCTTGCCATGGATGGCATGAATCCTTTCGAGTTACGCTTGACATCTTAGTCGACATGGCCCATAGTCGTGGTGAATTACAATATCCCACCATGGCTAACAATAAAAAAGGGACACCTAATGCTTGCACTACTTGTGCTAGGAAAGTACAAGGCAAAAAATATGGACATGTACATGGCACCTTTGATAGAGGAGTTACAGGTATTATGGAGAGGAGTGCAGGTCTTTGATATTTCTAGAGCTCCTAGACATACCAATGATATTTTGGTCAGGGGTATCTTGATGTGGACCATGCATGACTACCCAGGATATGGAGAGTGCACAGGTACATGGTTGTGTCTTTACATGTATAATGAGGGATTATGCTTTTATGACTCTCTTTCGCATGCATCTCTTATACTAACACATTCATGCACGTGTGCAGGACTTGTTATAAGTGGGTACCATGCTTGTCTTGTTTGCGGACCGGCTCTGAAATCGCTTGCACGCTACTCCAAACATATGAGGAAAAATGTTTATGAAGGTCATGCTCGATACCTTCCGCTCGACCATCTCGCACGTGGAGGTCACCTTGATCCACCACCATCATATTTGAAGGCAAGTGACTGGATTCAAGCTTGGAGGGCAAATGGAGAGGAACCTTCTCTTGGTATGAAGAGGCTATCGATCTTTCACGAGCTTCCTTATTAGGGTCAGTTACAAATCAATCATCTCTTGGATCCCATGCATATCTTCAAGAATGTGGGGGCTACTATTTGGGCACACTTGGTTGGTTCCAAAGACTCGAGAGGAGTGCGAGAAGACTTGCGTGCTATGAATAGGATGTCTCGTTTGTGGCCCCAAGTGCATGCTTCGGGAAAAGTTGTCCTCTCGAAAGCAACGTGGATCCTCTCTACGAGGGAGGAGGCAGCGGTCAAGGCAGACATTGCCTCTTTTCAAACACCGACAGGGTACATGCGTTGCTTAAAAGGAGCATTTTCAAAGGACAATAAGCTTAGTGGGCTCAAGTCCCATGATTGGCACAAGGTCTTACAGGTATTCTAAGTAGAATTAGTGTAGCGATAATCGTGATGCGTTAGCGTAATTATGATTATGTTATATTGTTGACATGACTTCTTTGTTGCTTTGATAGTTCATCCTCCCAATTACAATAAAAGGGTGCTTACAAGAAGATGTTAGAAATGCTATATTCAAGATCTGTGGTATTGTGAGGTATGCTTACTATCAAATCGCATTGATTGCATTTTCTTCAATTTAAGCTGATTAATCTATAGACTGATTATGAAAATATCTTACATGGACATGTGAAATAGGTGGATATCTCAAAAAGAGATCTCCATATCGAGCATCGAGAAGGCTAGGGTGGAATCCATCGAAGCCGTATGCTTGCTTGAGAAGCACTTTCCCTCGAGCATTATGACAACTCAAGTCCACTTGCTTGTGCACATAGTTGATGAGGTGGCTATAGCAGGTACCGTTCATAATCGATGGATGTTTTTTCTCGAGCGGTTTATGAAAATTTTAAAGGGATTTGTAAGACAAAGAGCAAGACCAGAAGCAAGCATGGAGAGGGATGGCTTGTGCAAGAGTCATTAGTATATATCACAGAGTTTCTTGCATCCACGGATCCCGATATGCCGCAAGCTTGGCATAACAAGGATGATGATTGCATCGTTGTCGAGGTTTCCCAAGGAAAAGGGATTGAAAGAAAGATGAGCGAAGAGCAAATGGAGAAATTCAATAAGTTTTGTATCCTCAATAGCCCTGAGATGCAGAAGTGGATTGAGAGATATGAAGTGGCCAAAGCAGAAAGAATAAATGCAAGGACGAGATTCAGAGTAATGTACAAGTGATCGCAACCATATCCACGGGATCTGGCTCTTCTCCCCACTCACATGTCACTTGATTGGCTACAACTGGCTCTATGTAAAGCCAAACGCGATGGAGAGACAATAAACGAGCACGAGCGAGAGTTATCATCCGGATGTATGGTGCATGTAAGTTTCTTACCTCTTGACATAATTAAGTAATTATTTGTGGCAATGTACGCTATAAAATAGATGCATCTTCATTGTTTTAATGATGCTCTTTTACAGTACAAAAAGTACAGTGCATTATGGTCATATGTCTGACATTTTCACGTGGAACGCATCGATTTAAAGAGAGTCACGTATGATTGTAGAGTCATGGCTAACTTCACACAAGATAGCCGAGCAAGTGCTTTGGATACCAATCTTCTCTCCTCATAGTTGGATTATTGTGGAACCATACGCGACATCTATGAAGTTGATTTCAGACAATTTAGTATTTTCATTCTTGATGTAAAATGGTTTAAAACTATTTACAACGGTCCCCATGCGACAGTGAGAAAAGATAGTAGCGGTTTCTTTGCAATAGACTCCACCAAACTATTTGATCATCTTCTTCAATAAAGTGTGGTGATTCTTGATGATCGTTGTCTTCTTCCTCAATATCATGATCTCCATCTTCCTCCGATGCGATGTCATTATGCACATCTTCCTCTTGGCTCATATGCTGATCTACATCTTCTTCGCTAGATTCATCAATTGGATTCGGCATTGGTAGTGGCATCTCCATATCCACATCTCTATCTTCAAAAATTTACTTACTTCGTGGTGCAACTTGCATTATGTACCACCATCTTGGATCAGAACGATCCGGATGAAAAACCACCTATATTGAAGATGGGTGCCAAATGTCATCAATTATATATATGAAATTATGCTCAAGTACATGTATCAATGGATCTTTAAAAACGAAAGCTTTGATTAATTAAATCATCAGTATGCACCTGCTCACAGTGCTCGGGAAGAACAAAACTATCACTTTCATCGGTCCAATTGGTGAACATATGACGCTAGTGTACAATGATGATATAGGAGATCAACTCAGTGTAGAGTTAGAGATAGACTTGTTTGGTGCCTTAGACTTGACTCAAGATGAAACAGTTGATGTAAATGCTCTTAATTGATTTTCTTCATCTCAAACTTGGACATGAATATATGAGCTTCAAAGGCTTGATGTACATGCTCTCATATTTTTATTCTCTATGAGATCAAACATGTATGAAAATTTTAAAAATTGTCATTGGAAAAAACTAACTTTTAGGTCTATATGGAAAAAAAAACCTCTCTGGAAAACATCGCTATAAAATAGTATATCAGTGTCACTATATAGCGACTTTTGGCAAGCGTCACTATATAGCGACGCTTTACGGAACTCGCTTTTCATACCAACGATTAATGCCACGCAGGTGCTAAACGTCGGTACGTAAACATCGCAATAGGATCCGTGTGTAGTAGTGTGTTTTAGGACACATTATTTCTCAACATGGGATTGCAAGTGACATGGACAAAATCAAAATCATCATGGAATTTCCTTCTCCTACAAATTCCAAAGGTGTCTAGGTCTTTATGGGACATGCCGGTTATTATAGAAGATTTATCTTGTGGTATGCCATGATAGCCAGACCACTTTACAAATTATTAATGAAATTCTTATGGACAAAAAAGTGTGACCAAGCTTTTGAGCTTTTAAAGTGGCGCCTAATCACAACAGCCATCCTTATATCTCCCAATTGGGATATTGATTTTCATGTTCATACTGATGGATCCAAGTATGCAATTGGGAGTGTGCTTTGTCAACCTAGTGAACATAAGAAAGACTACCCATTCTACTTTGCCAGTCGACAACCCAATGATGTGGAGATCAATTATACCAATATCAACCAGTAGTATAAGGTATATAAAAGTGTTCATTCATCTCACCAGTGCTAGTTACTGCTCCAATGTGAAATTCAAACACATCCATTTGCAAATCTTTTTAAGAAGTGTGTCAAATCACCTGCATCCATCCACATAAAGGAAAAGTTAGAACAATGACCTCTCAAATGTGGGACTACAGGCTTTGATGCTAGCACATGCACAGTTCACAACAAGACAAAGCAACTATAGACACGCTTGATAGATGTGCAAAATAGCGGAAGCGTCTATAGGCACTGCTAGAATAGTAAAAATATAGGCACATCTAATAGCGCGTCTGCACTATGAATTAGATGCAAATTTAGACGCAAAACAGACAATACAAAAAGTGAGATTTTGGTACAGGCTGATAAATGTACATCACTGCTTTCCAAACATTGCCCATGATTACCAAAGCACATAATTTTAACAAAAATATCAATGCTTTTTGGCAAACCCACATATACAAAAATTAAGTGAGGTGAGGAGAATGAGACAATATGTAAAATAGTTTTGCCAATATCAATGATGGGCTACGGTACTGTGGAGTGCATCTATAGGCACATGTAAAACATACTTTAGACGCATTGATAGACGCACTTTTAGACACACAGATAGATACGCTTTTAGATGCGCAAACTGCGAGTTGATTTTCGAATTTTCTTTTAGCGCGCTTTCTTTCCTTCACATACTTTTAGCATCACACGGCTTGCTTTTCTATTAACAGACACAACTCCGGGCATCCACACTTATCTCCAAGCACCCACACTCATCTTTAGGCTTACACAATCATTCCCAAAGAAAGAGAAGCATCTTTGAAGAAGGACAAGAAGCCATACCTCTATCCAAGGTAAGTCTCTTGGCGATTGATCTTCTTTGGAAGTTGCTCTCTTTGGATTCACCCTTTGTCGTATGCAAGGAACGGATGTTTTTGGTACTAGTGTTATTCTTTTTGGGATCGAGCGCATGTCCTTTTTAGTTTCTTTGAAAAAGGCATCTGTGGGAGCATGTCTATAGACGTGTCTAACAGCGCATCTATCTTTTGGAAAAATAAACAGCTACGCCTATAGATGTGCTGTTAGACGCGTCTATAGACACGCTCCGACAGTCTGTTATGTGTTATTCCCTTTCGCCTTCCTTTTCCTTCTCCTTCCCTTCCCCTTCTCCTTCCCCTTCCAAGAAAAGGATTGCATATTTAATGATGGAAATAAGTGATTGCATGAATGATGGAAAGGGATTGCCTGAATGAAGAAAGGTGTTGCATGAATGATGGAAAGGGATTGCATGATTGAAGAAAGAGATTACATGGATAATGGAAAGGGATTGCATGATTGAAGAAAGGGATTACATTCGTGAGGAAATAAGGGATTGCATTCTCTCTTTCTCTCCTTCTCCTTCCCCTTCCCCAAAGGCTCCCTTTCTACTTCCAAGAAAAGGATTGCATATTAAATGATGGAAATACGTGATTGCATGAATGAAGAAAAAGATTGCATGAATGATGGAAAGGGATTGCATGATTGAAGAAAGGGATTGCATGAATGATGGAAAGGGAAAGCATGATTGAAGAAAGGGATTGCATTCGTGAGGAAATAAGAGATTCTCTTTTCCTCTATTTTCCTCTCTTTTCTCCTCTCTTTCCTTCTCTCTTTTTCTCTCTTTTATCTCCACTTTTTCTCTCTTTTTCTCCTCTCTTTTCCTCTCCTTTCTCCTCTCTTTCCTTCTCTTTTGTCCTCTCTTTTTCTCTCTTATCTCCTTTCTTTTTCCTCCTCTCTTTTCCTCTATTTTCCTCTCTTTTCTTCTCTCTTTCCTTCTCTCTTTTTCTCTCTTTTATCCCCACTTTTTCTCTCTTTTCCTCTCCTTTCTCCTCTCTTTCCTTCTCTTTTCTCCTCTCTTTTTCTCTCATCTCCTTTCTTTTTTCTCCTCTCTTTTCCTCTATTTTCCTCTCTTTTCCTCTCTTTTCCTCTCTTTCCTTCTCTCTTTTTCCCCACATGAAGCTGCAATAGCCTAACATTGAGCAAGCAAATAAAGACTTCTGTCACTCTAATTCAAAGAATGCAAGAGTCTGTAAATGCTTGCTCAATGTCAAGCTGTCACTCTATTTTTTCTTTTGCATCTCCTGACAAGGGTATGCTCAATGGTAATCTTCTTCTTTTCTTTTCTTTAGCTCATCATGTGGCCAGGAAGCTCTTCAGCCTCACCTGATCTTCGGGATACCATCTTTCGGCAGTTATATAACATTTTGGGGCACCCTCCCACTCCTACGGAGTTATACACATACATGACAGGTACTACAAACACCCCCCAGGAGTCGGGAGTACAGACTCCAAACCACGCCAATTGCACACCAGTTGAGATTACCCCAGTGGAGTCGAGACAACCCAGCCGGCGGCTACAGAGCCGAGCCCCATTTCCCCCCTATAGTCAAGAGGTCCTTCTGCCTCGTAGAGCCGCCGGCGTACTCTCGTGTCATTGAGAGTTGCTTCTCCAACTAGGAGTGGCCAACATACTCTCGTGCAGTCAAGAGTTGCTTCTCAAGCTAAGAATGGCCATCATACTAGCTCGAAACGACATGGCAGCGGGCGTCGTAGTAGGGAGAGCGGTGGGAGATGTATGGCATAGTGCTTTGGGGGGATAGTGGTGGGGATGAAGATGATTTAGATGATGCAGACGTGCCAAAGGGTCATGGTACAATCTTCTATGACATCACTCAGACAAGAGACATCTTGATGGATGCATGGGGGAAGGACATCATGGCCTTCATGCGCTCTATAATTGCTAACAATTATAGAGATTGCTTTATTCACTACAAAGACCAGTCAGAAAAGTTGGCTGATGAGACCCTCACTGCTGTTCGCTCTAGGTATCCTAATCCCCCGAATGTTTAGTTCACAGATAATTGGGCCAAGTCAAAGATTGTTACAATACTTGCCAATAAAAGATCTTCACTTAAGAGACATGCACTAGCTGAGATTGCCAAGAGAGAGGGAGGTCAACCATCAAGGGGCCAGTCCCACACCGCTCACAAGCGTGAGTGGAAGAAAGCAATGAAGGCAATGAAGGCGGACCCGAGTCTGCAGCATGTGGAGGCATGAAGGATCCAAATGGATCAATATGGAAGCATGCATTTTGAAGCAAGGGGTGCTGAATCATAGAAGGCCCAATTTGTAAGTATCGATCTCAAATTATATTGTTTATGTAGTTTATTAGGAGATTGTTTCCTCGTTGTTTCTTTGTACTAACTCCTCCACAAATTGTGTCATCTTGCAGCTTGATATCGTGGGCAAGTACCCTACTCTTGTCGAGACAACCTACCATCGCCACCATCATAAAGGAGATACATGGAGGTACTTCTATGATGATGGGTTGATTACTGAGCAGCAGTATATCCGGGCTACTAGAGTGCTCCCCTAGGTATTTAAAAGTAGTTAAATAATGTCAATATTGTAAGTAAAGATTTGATTTTTCACACATTGATACATGTCCCTCGTTTATAGGACCCTGCGGCTCATCAGGAGAAAGAAGATCAGGAAGAAGGGGACGAAGAAGGGAGCAAAGAAAGGAGCGAGGACGCGGAGAACTAGATTAGTCGTAGAAGTAGTGCTAGCTACTCTTTTTTGTACTTGAAGCCACTGGCTTGGCTTTGTGCCTCTCTTGTATATACTCCTCTTATTCTTTATACTTGAAGCCACATGACATGGCTTGGCTTCGTGCTATATGTACATACAAGCACTTTTGGAGCTATGAATTAATATACACTCCTTTTATTTTTTTGGCTTTCAATTTCCTTGTGCAATGCTCTATCAATGAATGCCTTGTGAACTAAACGTTTGGAGTTGTAATGTTTTATTCGGAATTGTAATCGTCGGCTATAGACATGCTTGCAATCGTGCTAATTAAAATGTGGTTGGCTGTAAGAATTGAATTGCACAATGTGCAAATGGGATTCTTGTAACTACATAGCATACACAACACTCACATCATTCTATTCAACCACACAAAATTCTGCTTTTATTAACAAAAAAGATTATGTAAAGCGTCTATGTGCGCGTCTTTGTTTTTTTTTATTTCTAGCCGAGCGTCTATTTGTGTGTCTATAGGCACTTCTGTCTGTTATATAGATGCGCTTGTAGATATAGGTTTGTAGACATGCCAATAGACATGCTTGTAAGCTTTGTTTTAGTTAAGGAAACGTGTCTATGTGCACGTCTATGGGTGCTTTGTCTTGTTGTGGTTGCGATCCATGTCACTCATCCTAATTTGCAATGTTTAACTCGTTAAGAATCAGACTTCCATAAATATTTGATAATAAGAGGAATCTTAGCATGCTAATTCATAGAACAATTTTAGCAATGGGGGTAATTCTGGAACATAAGTAGGTTCATCTGGGTCTCTATACCTACTTAATGATCATTATTGAACTATTAAATGTCCTCTTTGGTGACCATTCCAGAATATTCTTATTATCTCCATATTCTATAGCAAAATATTATTGAATTAAATCATAGGTTACTAGTACTAAAACGTCCCAAATATCATGAAAAAATAAGAGTGCATTTTTCTTATATGGGAAAAGCAGGGCTTAATCAGTATAGAATATACATTACGAGACCTAACATGGTTATTACCCCTTTTTTCCAAAAACTTACAAGTGTCTCTTCCTTGGGATTATTTCAAAAAATCTCTAATGAATGCTCCCAAAGACCTTAGGAGATTGGACTTTTCAGTTCACATTAAGAAAATACCAACAAGTCTCGATTTTTTGATCAACAATGTTTCTGAAAGAGCATCTTTCCCATTCCCAGTTAGCTCTTCCTGCAATCCAAATCTTAACCAACAACGATATCCTTAGAACAACTTTGAAATAAGAGAAAATAATGAGACTGTGAATGCTTCAAAGGATAATTTTCTATGGAGCTCGCATTAAATCCTCAAAGGATTCTTACGTAGTCATTTGAAATCTGGCATTAATCGATCAGATAGACTTGAAGAGTTTGGCTCTGAGGTGGACAACGTTCATGGCTTCATATCGTTAATGAAATACGGAAGTTCACGTCGCCAACTGGAAAGCATGTATTAAGCAATTTAACTTTATTCTCTGTTTTTGTGTAAGCCACCATCTGTACTTTAGAGTAGCATGGCGCTAAGCTACTCTTACAAGCTTCCTATTGCACCATTCTCGTGCCCATACTCATTTCATTGGTAGTATTCATTTTCTCTGAAGCAATGTCTTATTGAGCTTGTTGAGAGACTCTCTTCCCCGACCCACAGAGAAAACAAGTCGGAGTAGAAGAGGTCACGCTCCCTGTCGATATGTAAAGGCCAATGTAGTTCGCTTTTCTGCCAGCTCAGTGCCTGGAACCTAATAGGAGCTGGACTTGAAAGCCACTGCAGACCGTCTCACATGCAGAGCAAGCTATGACTGATCACTTGGTCGTCTCTGCAACTCAACCGTTGTGGGGTAGTGTATAGTAGGTGTTCTATATGACAGGAACACTTAGCTTTCCTTGGGTCTCCGTTGAGCCCTCAGCTAACGTAGAAATCAATCACAATGCATGTCCGTGGTTCGATCAAAGTGGCGTCGAGTCTCATCTACTATTTTTTTCAGACATGCTTAATCAACGTATCCCAGTGGGGTTCGGGACTCGGAGCCCTTAGCTGCCCTTAGCGACAACTATATCGTCATTATCACTAGTTTATGCCGATATCATCTGTGGGATCGTTGCTCCTTCACGTGAGATGTGAGTGCTGACGGTCATAACATATTATCGTTTCGTCGTGTAAGCCTCATATCAGTGTATATCTCTCGTCTGCGTCAATCTATATGCTTTCAGCCAGTCAAGCAAAGTGCGGTGCATCATTATGTATACCAGATCGAAATGTTGAAGTCCTCAAATCAAAGACGTAAGAACACGCAGTCAAGAAAATACGAGACGTAGTCTACAGTTGTAGCTTTCAGGCCCGACTATTCCAGGCTTCCCTAGAGCTAGATCTATTGCACTGGACTGCCCAGACGAGTTTTTTTGCTTTAGCATATCCGCTATTTTGCAAGCCAGCCTATGGCCATCGCCTGTCTTCACGGAGGAGTATCAGAAGTAGGCAGAGGAGCTGCAGGCCTACATTGCACAGGTAAAAGCCCACCTGGCAGAGGAGAAGACTGGCAAAGGTTTGATCTGATAATCAAAAGCGTGAAGCCAACTGCATATCGTGGAGATCTTGCACGATAAGACTGAGCGACATGAACTAGTACAGCGATTCATCTTCCTTCCAATCGTTCCTATTCTCTTCGCCCCCAGCGATATGCGGTGCATGGCGGAATCACCCACAACAAATCTATGTAGTTTCAAATGCCCACTCTGTCTCCATATTTGTGGGGGTGTGGGGGCTCCATAAGTCTTCCCTCGTGTGTAATCAATGTCCACCTAAAGCTTCATTGTGGTGCTCCAGGTCTTTCGTATCTTGAAATGCGTCGGACTTGTGTTCCCAGTACTAATTGACTTCTACCGTGTAAAGGGCTTTGGATACTTCGGGGTTGGGGTCTGTGGAAGGCTCCACTTGACTAGTTACCTCCCACATGGGTTGTTGGCCTAGGAGACTGTGTACCCATTTCCAATTATGAATGACGGCTAGAGGTACTAACTATCAATGGAGAGCAGTTCTCTCACCCACTATGTCAGATTACGATGTTGTTTCTTTTTCGTAGCCATATAGTTTGTCTTTTATTAATTCTTATGCATTTGCCTAATGATAATCTTAAGGTCCAATGTTGCCCTTATTTTCAAATATATCTCATCTTATCTTATCTTATATCTTACTTCTTACTATATATTAAGGACGGCGAGAGGCCATACTGTGCCATGCGTCATCGGGTGGAGAGAGCTCGGAGGGCACCACATGTCGCACGACTAGGACCTACAAGGGAGGAGATCTTGGAGTGGAACATTGAATGCTTAGGTTCATTTTGAAATGAAGTAGGCTTGCATTTTGAAATTTGAAGTCTCTTTCCTCGCTCACGGTCCTCCTCTGTGCTAACACTCAACCTTCCCTCTCACAACCTCCTTGCAGCCGTTTCGAAAGAGTAGCGAATGATTTCGCAATGGTAGCCTGGCATTGCTTAACCTTTGGCCGCTTCTCCAAGCATCGCCTCTGACAACCTCTTTGCACCTCCGCTCATGCTTACGTTCTTTCCTACTTTCATGCGAGTTTCATGCTTTTTAGAGCATCAGAATCCTATTTCTAGGAAGCCCAACATCTAGCCGTTGCAAGTGCACCTCTCGAACTACTTTCGTAGATGAAAACTCTATGCAAACAGAGCAAGATGCATTGAATGTTTCGTGATGCAACAAAATCAAGCAGACAAAACGATGGTTGATCTCTGTGGTTGTGTGGTGGTTGTGTGCATTGGTAGGTGAGGGTGGAAGATGAAGAAAGAAAAGAAGGTGATCCCGAAGCGTGTGTCCATTGTCTCCCTCCACTCAGGTCCTTCACTCTGGCCTTTGCATTTGAAAGAAAGAACGCTGCTTGCATCCTTTTGCAATGTAGTGAATAGGGAGAACTACCTACTATAGTTGTACAAAACCCACAACACAGGTCCTAGCAAAGATTCTAAAAAAGCTAAGCCTTGAGCCAATTGGCCTACTGTGCTCAAGAAGACCCCATTGCGTTGCTCGCGCACCATGATGCACTCTTGCTTGGAGTTTCTACTCCTTGCCACCTTCTGGCTCACCTACAGCTCGCAGTTTTTTGATGCCTCCTACATCCTCCAGTGCAGGGAAAAATTGCATGCCATCGACACAAACGGTGATACACATCAACAAGAGAGGTGGTGTTCAGAAACACCATTACAAAACGTCATGCATTTTACTTCATAGATCACAGTAGGTTGACTACTCTACTTCTTATCTCTTGCAACAGATGCATCATCGTTCAGTGTGGATATGGCTCCAGTGACTCTTGGATAGACCGATTCTTTGCCATTCTAATGGGTTGCATCATTCTGCCATAACCAAACCAAGGGCAATGGAGGAAAAGGACTTTTGTCATTTTAATTGGTTTGAATTTGTAGGTGGAAAGCAAAATCCCACGGTCGCTTCCAAAGAGGAGGAAAGTGGGGTGGCAACAAGCACATCAGTATCTTCCTTGCTGATTTCGGCCTTTGTCTTCTCGATAAGCAACTTTCTCTCTTCTACACCTAACAAGTCCTTATGCCATTTGTCTTTCTTCTCTTCGCACCACAGAGGTGAAAAAAATTTATGGCATTGACGCCATCGTTTGGAACTGCTAAGCAAGACAACATTAATGTAGTTGTAGGATGCATGGATTCAAAACGTGTGTTGTTTGAGAAGGAGCTAACGAAACTAGAAGACGCTATTGATCAACAAGATGTACAAGGATTAGTTTGAGGTGCATAGTGAGATATTAAAGCTGGTGATGGCAAAAGGTATTCAAGACACGACTCCATCTAGCCATCCAGGCTATTGAAGCATGCTGGAACTTACGTTGCAAGATGTTGCATGGATTGTGTCAATGGTACTCCCAAATACCAGTAAATTTCTATGCAGTGAGTAAAGTATTACACCCTCTAAAAGATATATGCATCCATGCATTTGTAGTGAAGAGTAATGAAATCAATGTAGATGTAGGAATGAAGCAATGTCGGACCACGAGTTTGAGACAACCAATGATGGTGGGAACAATTTGAGTAAGGAGCTACACCTAAGCGAGAGGAGAAAGCCATAGAAGGTGAGCCTCAATAGCCAACCAAGGATGGCGATGGCTAGGGCAAATGTCAAGGTCAGAGGGAGCACCAACAAGGTCAAGTTAAGTCCAAGTCTAAGGGCAGTGCCATCACAAGTGGTAGCACCAGGGCAATAGTGTGGAGGCACAAGTAGAAGCTCAAGCTCGGCTATATCCGAGGTGTGAAGGCCATTTTCATCAAACCCAATGCTCAAGAGGACACCACAACGTTTGTTTCTTTAAACGATGACACAGAGTTGGCAAACTAGAACAAGAGGATATGGCATGCTTTATGTACAAGAGGAGATATTATTAGCCTTGTGTTATATTTTGCATTTGTTCAAGGCACTACGTGCATAGAAAGGAGATCTTATTGGTGATGAATCACGCCTTTTTGCAAGAGAATACCTTGCTGCCAAAATTCTCCATGACCAAAGTGCTTGAAGAGCAGTAATCAGTTTAAACAGTGTTGGTGTTGTATTGTGCATGCAAAGGTTGCATGTAGTTGGTTTGAAGCCTTTGCAAATCTGCTACTTAATAGAATGTTTATGTGAATTCTTTTTCAAAGCTTTGCAATCTAGCTTAATTTTGAGCTTTGTGTTTTTCTATGCATTCCTTCATGAGAGTACCTTTGGCTTTTGCTTTGTTGCAAGTTCTTCTCTACAAGAGACCTTATTGGCCTCCATCCACTCAAGCATTAGTATAGTAGCACAATACGAAGTTAATATGTTGGATTTGAATTGGGAGTATCCTTTTTCTACACAAGCAATCCCCTTTTGTTGTTGACCATTGGAAGGCACGTTCTACTTGATGTTTATCTTTGGACCACCTTCCAAAAAAGTTGTGCTATGTTTAATTTTCTTGTGAAAACATCAATATATTCAAAAATATTTGGAATGGCCTACCATTTATGATTGAGTAGTCATGATCAAGCTTCATCATTCTTCTAATTTCTTTTGTTCAATGTTAGTTTTGCATGTCTTCGAAGCCTATTTCTAGCAAACAAAAGGTTCTTGAGGGCTATGTCAATGGTACAAGGCTCTTTAAATTTGTCTTAAGCTATCTTAAAGAATTGATGAAACGCTTGATGTTGCATCTCTATAACCTCGCAACACACCACAAGCTTCCATTATTAAGGGAGAAACTTTTTGGTCCAGTTGTTTGGTTTTTCAAAGGGTTTGCATATCAGTTTTTTATTAATTATATTGTGTGTAGCATGGTGTAGGTATCTTAGTTTTGGTTATTTAACGATTAGTTGATGCTTTTTTAGCAAAATGCATTAGGGGAGAATTGGGGTCTCAAAAGGGCCTCCAATTAGTGTTTCCTAATTTCAAGGGATTAGAGAGTGATTTGAGGTGTACCAATGAGAGTGCTAAACTGTGTGGGGCAATGGTATGTTGAGGTGGAGGGTGGGCAGGCCTGAAGAGAGCCCCTATTAGTTGCTCCCCTTATATTCCTTATATTAAGGACCACCCAAACCATCCCTCCCCCTCTTAACCCATGTTTGACCCTCCTACTAAGTGCACCTCCCCCACATGAGCCCAAAACAGCATTCAAAGGGATGGTAGGGCCCAAATGGCAAATTTTTCTTCTCCCCTCCCTCTTTCTAGGGCCTTTGCTCCCCACTGTTCTGGTCCAGCCTACCAAATCACTCAGATTTGAACCAAATCCCATGCAGTTTCCCTCTTCCCCCTCTTTGTCTGCTCCCTCCTGCTCTAGCCTGCTTGCTGCAGCTCCTCTCTCTCTCTCTCTCCCCTCTCCCTCTCATGTGCCTCTGTTGGAGCTGCTCTATCCCTCTCCTTCTCCCTCTCCTATGCCTCTGTTGCTCTTGCTCTGTCCCTCTCCTTCTCCCTCTTTTGTGCCTCTATTGGAGCTGCTCTGTCCCTCTCCTGTGCCTCTGTTGCTGTTGCTCTATCCCTCTTCTTATCCCTCTTTTGTGCCTCTGTTGGAGCTGCATTGCCTTATGTAGGAGTCCCATTCTTGCAACCTCTGCAAGCATGGTGAGGAGAAAGGCTACAAGACCACGCAATGATGTGACCTCTTGTGTCTTCCACAACACCAGAAATGCATTGGATGAGTGGATCCCTTGCACCTATAGCTTAAATGATTGGATAGTGATGATGAAAGGATCAGCCAAAGGTCCACATAAGCTTCCCAAGAGCAAGAGAGGTGACATCTTGCATGAGTGGAAGGGGCACATCTTGAAGTTCAAGTTTGGGAAGAAAGGATGGCTCGCAAAAGTGCAACATGTTTACATGGGAAAAGATATGCGGCTTCCTCCATCATTCAATCAATCTAGGATACCATCACACTGTGAGCCTTTCTATCTATGTACCTTTTTCACCTGTAAGTGTAATGAGTCCATATGGAAATTTTGTGTTTAGTTTCTGAGCTCTTATTCATGGTGGCAGATTTTTTCCCTTCGGACCTCGAGGAGTGGGGACCAGTTGAATCATTCATAGGCAAGTTCACTGCGATTCATGAAGATTTAGGTAAGCAAATGCATGCCGGGGAGAAGTTGGCCTCCTTGAGAATGAAGAATGTGTATTGGTATAATGCAACATACATCACTCCAATGACATCATCAAGCTATTGCCATCTACAAACCATTGCACCACCACAACTTCAAGACATGGATTGCAGCAATGTGGACTTGAGGACATTGCAATCGTACAAGGACAACATTGCAAAGGATGTGGGCATCGCCATGAAGTTTACATTTGGATCCAAATGGGCAAGGTTATCTTTGTTTATGCCTCTGCACATTTTTGCTTCTTTATTTCATAATATACACATGCATAGAACAAAAACTATGTGGTCATGCAAGCGTGTAGATGAAAATGCTCTTGAAGATTTACTTGGGATGAATTGGGGAACCAGGTCAGGAGACTAAAAGGGTGATGTGTTTCAATGTCACACATGTAAAGACAATGTGGTTATTAGATACCATTTGTAACGCCAAATGTTGTATTTAGCTTTTCAGTACAGGCACTGGAAGAAAACAAATGGCCGGTGGCTTCCCCTTGACTCTAATGATGAAGACAATACGGGGTAAGTTTGTCTGTTGATGTTGAAGAGGGAGATGTCAAGAATGTGAATGTCAATCGCAATGGACTCTAAGGGATGTGCGAGAACACCTATTAATCATGGAGGATGGCATGTCAGAGTCCTTCTACTTTACCTTAAATGGTGGTAAGATCAGCCGCCGTGTGGAGAAGTGCATGCATAATGCCAATCTCATTCCTCCTGCAACTTTGAAGATTGCTAACAATGTGTTTGACTAGTGCAGCATTGAATGGTTTGTCTGTCAAATCCTAGTTATTGCTTCAAAAGATGATGGACAATTAAATTAAAATGTTATTTCTTTTAATGTTTTCTCCTTTCAGTTCATGGTAAATGTTTTTCAAAAAATTTGGGAATTTTATGACTAATTTTAATTTTTAGGGTTTTTGTATATATTAAGGGGTAAGAGCCCTTTTTACATCACATTCGCACTTTCACATTTAGAGAGCCATAGAAACTCCTGCCCTCAGAAGTTAATCCCTCCATCAACTGCTATTTGCCATGGATTTCTGGTAGCTAGTAATGATCAATATGTATTTTCTTAACTACTAGAAAATACATAGAAGATACTATATAGCATACCAATCTTTGTTTACTGTCCATAAATGCAATATTAAACAGAGATTATAAAATCTCAAAGTTATATTCCTAGTTAAAAATCATGTATCCCCCTCACTATGCCACATGGTAGTGATGAGGTGGTAGCTGATTGGGCATGATGACATGGCACAAGTGATGTGGCTAGATGATGTGACAACTTAGGTGGCCTGATGACATGGCTTGGTAACGTGTCATTGATGATGTGGCATGTGTGATTGGACTACTGATGTGGCAGTCCACATGGACTTACTGATGTGGCCTACAGGATAAGGTGATGTGGCATTGTCGATGGTGACATGGCACTTGCTGAGGTGGCAAATAGGGTGCCACATGGCAGTTTGGTAATAATGAGGTGGAGTATGTAGCATTATATGAGGGGTTGCTGGCTGCACTTAACCTGAAGATTCATAAGATAATGATCAAGGGAGATTCTCTACTTGTTGTAAAGCAGGTTCTAGGAAGTTGGCAAGCAAGAAACCCGAGGTTGAGAGGGTATTTAGCCAAAGTAAAAAGACTGCTTCAACAATTTACAGCATGGAATATCCAGCATGTGCGAAGGGAGGATAATCAAATGGCACATGAATTGGCTCAGGAGATAAGTGACCAAGATCCAGTGATAGCAAAGCTTGAAGATCCACTGTACAGAGGGAGAGAATTCCTGGCTCAAATAGTGGATTTCTTACTTACTGGACATCTACCTCGGGAGCTTAAGAAGAGTCAAAAATATTACTTCATACGGAAGAGTAGACAGTATATGATGATTGATGATGAGCTTTACATTAAAGGAGCTGATCAAATTTTGAGAAGAGTGCCCTGGAGAGAAGAAATATATTATATACTGTCATCCAGCCATGAAGGAGCTTGTGGAGGACACTATGCTTTTAAGATCACACTGCAAAAAATACTTCTGGAGGGCTATGTGTGGCCTTCAATACAGAAGGATATACAACATTGGTGCAGATCCTGCCATGAATGTCAAGGAATGGGAAAAATAATTCTTAAAATGAAGCTGAGAAACATTATGCTAGTTTATGATATTTTTGAAAGATGGGGGATAGATGCAGTTGGTCCTCTACCCAGAACTGCCAGAGGGAAATGTTATATGCTTACTGCAGAGCTTACTGCAGTGGAGTATTTATCAAAATGGGCAGAGGGGAAGGCACTAAAGAGAGTGGATAGCAAAGGGGTTGCTGATTTTATATATGAACACATATGCTGCAGATTTGGGACTCCCTTGGAGCTACTTTCAGATAGTGGTCCTGGATTTCAGAGGAGAAGTGATAGATTATTTATGCAGCAAGCTGAATATAAATCACAAGTATATCATGCCATACTACCCTCAATGCAATGGATTGAATGAGAATTTTAATGGGGTTTTCAAATTGATGATGACTAAGATGACTGGGAGCCACACCAAAAACCGGGATTTGGAGATGAATAGAGTTTTGTGGGCATACAAGGTAGCAGTGAAGCATAGCACTCAATTCTCTCCATTTCACTTGGTGTATGGGAAAGAAGCAATTCTGCCATTGGATGTAGAGATACCAGCTTTGAAATTTTTAGTTGAAGAAGGATATGAGCCTGTAGACAATTACAAGGAGAGATTACTAGCACTGCAGGTAATGCAATTAGATAGGGATTTGGCTTTTGAGCATTATGCCAGAGTGCAAATGCAAAGGCAAGAATTGGAAAATGCAAAAATCAAGAAAAAAGAAATCGAAGATGGAGACTTGCTTCTCCGATATAGTAGCAAAATGGATAGTACATTTCATACTGCATTTCAAACCAAGTGGGAAGGTCCATATAGAGTGGAGAAGAAATTTGAAAATGGAACTTATCAATTGACTGATTTAGATGGTAAAAAACATAAGAAGAGCGTCAATGGTGTCCGGTTGAAGAGATGCTTTGCACAGTTGATGGTAGCACTGAAAGAAGAGGATCATGAAGATAATGAGCAGTGGAAGAATCAATGGAAGTTAGTGCAAAGTGAAGAAGAAAATTTGGATCTGTCATCTCTTTTTGGCTCACTGCTGGACATGAATGTCACAGCAAAAGAAAGGGGTTGCTAGAGATGTGTGGATAAAAATGTAAATATCTTTTTCACTTGTTGCATGCTAATGGATAGGTGCATAGCTATGTACATAACTAGTTGATGGAGGGAATGAGCTATGGATACTCTCATCAAGACTCTACACAGATGTACAGATGGTAGATACTTCTACAGGGACATCTGGGAGATGATGGAAAGCAGTGGGGGGGCATCAGGCACTCCAGAGTAATTGGTGAGGGATGTCATGTCTTTCATGGTTATCCTGTGTTATGTTATCTTGTCATGAGTGGTTCCCGATTTGTAAGTCATGTGAGCATTCATATCCTAGTTTGAGGGCTTCGGTTATATGTGGCAATCAAGCACTAAAGGTTTAGGTTGTGTATAAGGGTGTGCTTAAAGCCTAAGGTTGGGGATTAATGGACCTAAGGTTCAAGAAAACCTTTGAGAGGAGTAAAAAGCATGGATGACGTGGTTTCTTTTGAAGTAAGATAATCCATGCATGCAATCGTAGGCTACATGATGGTAGGTTGAATCTTCTGGAAGATCGTCCTAGAAGAGAGGGAAAGGGGGAGGGGGTAAAGCAGAAAAAAGAGGCATTTTCAGCACGACCCTCCTCCCTTCATGTCTCCATCTCTACATTCCTCGTCCCATTATGTACATGCTCCTCTTTCCCCTCTCCCTCTCCCCTTGTGCCATAGTCTCCCTCTTCATTCCCACCCCTCTTAATCCCTTTTCCCCACCCATGTTAACGCTTCTCCCCTCACGTTCCCTTTTCCTATATGGCCCTCGAGCATCGCCATGCCTAGCGTCTAGCCTCTTGTCTCAAA
This sequence comes from Dipteris shenzhenensis, assembly GCF_047967505.1. Lineage (NCBI taxonomy): Eukaryota > Viridiplantae > Streptophyta > Polypodiopsida > Gleicheniales > Dipteridaceae > Dipteris > Dipteris shenzhenensis. The sequence goes on along the minus strand of NC_141608.1, from coordinate 34,820,365 downwards.
TTCTTTTCTAGTTAATAGTGCATGTGTGTGTGTGTGTGTGTGTGTGTGTGTGTGTGTGATGCAAGAGATAGATAGAGAGAGAGGTATATATATATATATATATATATATATAATGCTAAGAGAGATGTGATGCACACACACACACACTACTATATATTTGGCCTCATTTTTCCACGTATATCAACCCCCATATCCCAAGTCTGGGTCCTCTTACATGGAAGGGTGGCACATGTTCATGCCCTACCACCTCAACCCTGGGCCCTATGCACACCATATTTTATTATACTATTGCCACACATACAAGCACACACATATATTTATGCCTTTTACCTTGGTCAAATTTATCCATAACAGTTTCCCCCCCAGGCAGGGAATGCACAACATTTCCATGCCTGGGACCATCAGGAACAAAGAAGGGCTTGAGATAACGCTTGTTGATCACCTTCTTGCCATATGGCTCATGCAGCTCCTGTACTTGTATAGACCCATTGCTACGTTCCTTGATGACTTTGTATGGACCAGTCCACAGTGGAAGGAACTTTTTATCCATCTGGTGGTCCAATCTATTATCAAAGCATAGCACAAATCCCCATCCCTTGCAAATCTTAGCATCCATGCGGGCCTTTTGTCGATTTTTTTGGATCTCTGTTTGATGGAGTGCAAGGCGTCGGGTTTCATCTAGCTTCTCAAGTTGTACCAACCTGGCCTCTACATGTTCATCTTCTATCATCCTGTGTTCTTTGCTAATCTCAAGGCCGTAATTTCTATCTCTAGTGGTAAAATTGCCTCAGTACCGTACACCAACTCAAAAGAAGTGTGACCTGTAGACATTTTATGGGTGATGTTGTAAGCCCACACGGCTTCGGTGACCTTCTGATCCCACTGGCTCCTGTTCCCTGTGGCCATTTTCCCCATGGTTTTACAAAGGAGGCCGTTGGTCCCTCCATTTTTCCCATGGACACTGGATGATAGATGCTAGAAGTGTGGTGATCAATACCCATGCGATCCATGAGCAACTCCACTGCTTCATTTAAGAATGGACTCCCATGGTCAGATACTATTTCCATGGGTGTCCCAAACCTTGTGCAGATACGTTCAAATATGAAATTTGAAACTGCCTTACCATTTGCAGCAGGGAGGGCGATAGCTTCAGCCCACTTAGTGACATACTGAGTGGCTACCAGAAGATACAGCTCATGTCTCACCTTAGGGCTTAATGCTATTAGTTAAGGGAGCGTGATGCTCAAAGACCGATGAGCAAGGTCTTGAACGACTGAATAGTCCTCTTGCCATGAGCCGATGGGAAAATTTGAGGGTGACCACTTACTCCTGCAAGATCTTTTAGTCTTCTCTATTGGTGGGTCTACCATCTCAGCATCTGAGGACTCTGAGAAGAACACCTTCTTCTTGGGGCAGCCCGGGCCACAATTTGGAGAGGGGTCCAAGGTGGTACGACTTCCTTTCCCAAGGTCAAGGATCTCCACATCAGAATCCAGGGTGCCTGATTCACTTAGAAGATTAACTCTTGGAATATTGGGACATTCCATGCGATAATGACCCTTTTGGTGGCACTCGTAGCACACAACATTGGCACGTTCTCTTGGAGGGCGATTGGCTTGATTTTTGATGCCCACCATCTCATTTAGGGCCTTGGCTAGGTCATTGACTCTAGGTTCTTTAGTAGGAGGGGCCAAGGGAGTAGGAAGGAGGGGGGCTCATGGGCGGGGCTGGGGAAATCTTCCAGGTGGAGGTTGAGGAAATACTCCTTGTTGAGGGTAAGCATCTAAGGAAGGACCATACATTTGAGGTGGAGGCAGTGGATACATCCTTGATGAGGAGGGGGGGTATGCCCTTGAGTTGGACCCCCCAGATTGTTGTTGCAAGAGCTGAGGGGGTTGCAGAGGGACAATCATCTTCTTTGAAGCGGGGCCAGATTGAACTTTATCAAACTTTTGAGCAATCTCATGTGCTAGCACCATAGTTTCTGGATTCTCCCATTTAAGCTTGCAGCGGAATTCATCACTTGCTCCTGCTACAAGGTAGCCCAGCACATGTTGAGTCATTCTAGCTTAAAATCCGAAATTGTCCTCCTACATGGCAATTAGATCGTCTAGGAGCACGGCCACTCGATCCACATATCGACGCTCCGTCTCACCTTCTGACTGCTTCAAGTTTACCACCTACAGGTACACATTCTCTGGCTCCTCTTCTTTACTGAAATACTCAATCATCATTGCTGTCAACCTTGGCCAACTTTGATGAATGTCTTCAGCCTGCTTCTCATGAGCTTCTCATACCACACTTGAGCCAAACCCTCTAGAAATGTGGGAAGAACCAAGAGCCATCTATCTTCAGTAAGAAAGTTGAGAGAAACACAACGGTGCTTGAAGGCCACAAGATACTCATTTGGATTTTCTTCAACCCATCCACAGAACACGGGAATGTCAGCCATGCTTGGAAAATGGAAAAGAGAGAGTTGAAAATGAGGCTTATCTATTAGCAAACAATGGAAAGAGGTAGCTTGAACTGAAAATCAGGTGAAGATACATGCACAAAACACACATAGGCAGAGTAGGGTGTGACTGGTGTATTGTGAAATATTATATGGGAAGAATCTTCAGCATAGAGTAGCTCATAGACAATCTTAAAAGGACCAACCCTCATGATATTGCATCCATCTTTACAAGAGAGGGTTAGAGATGCGGCGCTGCATGAGGTTGTTCATCAAGGCAAACAAGAATGCCATGACAAATGTCAACAGTTGGAGAGCTTGCACATCACCTTCAACTTCTTCCAGTTCTTATAGTCACCATGCTATTTCTTCAAGGGGTGTGTGGTTTGACATCCTTCTTTTGTGCAATGTCCTTAAGGATCTTTCTGATGATCTTCCGAAGTCGGTAAACTCGTATCAAATATACCCAACACTTAGTTTCATGATTACCAGAACCTTTGCATTCCTTACAAATGCTCATGCTCATTTGTGGCTTGCGGCTTTGTTGGGGTGGTGCTTCCACTCGCTTCATGCATGATTGAAGTACAAGCTTCACGTGCCAAGAAATCAGTAACTATATTTTGAGCTCAAGGGATATGCTGAATTTTCACCTCTTCAAATTGTTGGAAAAGTTCCAATGCTTGTTGACGTCGTGGAACCAAGCCTTTGCTCCGCACCTTCCACTTTCCACTAAATTGTTCACACACGAGTTGAGAATCTCCTTGCACCTCAAGTTGCTTGATGCGATGTTCTTGCGCCTTTTGTAGCCCAAAAATGAGTGCCGAGTACTCAGCTTGGTTGCAAGTACTTGTTGGTGCAGACTTGCTATAACAATACACCTCTCCCCTTGGTGAAGTGAGCTCCACACTAGCAGCCTTGGTCAAAGGTTTGTATGCTTGGTCAAATTGGAGGAGCCAAGATGTCATCACACCAAGACTAAAATCCAGACATCTCAAGTTTCTTGGTAGTCCAAGATAGGTAGAAGGATAGGGTGGAGAGAATTCAATACTCAAGCAAGACGTTCAGTACCAAATAAACTTGCAATCCTTTGTTGATAGTTTATCTTTAGACCAAAAAGAATTACAACTTGAAGCTTAAAATGAGGCACAAAAGGTTGATTAGGTACAAAGGGATTCCTTGGTCAAAACATTACCAACCATAGCCGAGCCCTAGAAACCTTTGTAGTGAGATCGAGAAGAAATCATTCAAGACGAGCTTATCCACAGGAATTAATAAGCAAATGCGCCAAATCTCCCCCTAAGCTTAGGGAGCATCCCACCCTTCGAAGAATGTCACCCTTTTAATTACCTCTGATGCAGCAAGTAGCTCGATCATCGCACAATGAGTAGAATTAAAATCAAAGTTCTCCCAGTGTATCACAAGTTCTTCACCTTGAATCATCCATGGTGTATCATCCCACCTGTCGTCTCCTTGAACCATGCATTGTACAATGAGTTGTTGAAGATCGACATGAAGATCAAGAAAGAGATCTCGCCAATTGGTAGCTGTGATGAGCAGAGGACCAAGCACCAAATCCTTGAACTCATCGAGAAGTGACATAAATATCCATCCTCCTCGTGTGGCGTGCATCCAAGGAGTGAACAAGAGCACATGAAATGAAGTACTTTTGCTTTTTACAACAAGAGGAAACTCCCTATGGTTAGAGAGTTACAGTTCATGAGATTTCACCATATAAGCAATATCATTACACTTTCATCACTTCCTATTTGCTAGCCCATCGGTAAGTCTTCCTTTTGTGAATAGGGAGGTCTTGGGTTCAATTCCCACTCCTTAATAAAAAGAGAGGAGAGGAGAAGAGAAAGAGAAACAGAAGAAGATAGAAGGGGGGGCGCGAGGTTTGTTGCAGATGCGTAGGAGCAGTTTTGTGTGGTGCCACACAGAAGATGCGCATAAGCGATTTTGCAGATGCGGTCGACCAAAAGACATGTGGCACTGCACAAAAGATGCGCAGGAACTACATGCGGAAGGTGCATAAACTGAGAAGTTCTGCAGCCATAGAGACGGAGAACTACGACAGAAGACACGCAGATTGGAGGTGCAGAAGTAGAGAACTGCATACGGAAGGTGCTGCAGAACTACGCCCAGCCGTAGGAGTAATGACTTTTATGCCATTAGCCGTGGAGATTTCAACCCCAGCAGCCACACTAGTTCTATTAACTAGAAAAGAATTCGAGACAAGAGGCTAGATGCTAGGCATGGCGACGCTCGAGGGCCATATAGGAAAAGGGAACGTGAGGGGAGAAGCGTTAACATGGGTGGGGAAAAGGGATTAAGAGGGGTGGGAATGAAAACTAGGGAGACTATGGCACAAGGGGAGAGGGAGAGGGGAAAGAGGAGCATGTACATAATGGGATGAGGAATGTAGGGATGGAGACATCAAGGGAAGAGGGTCATGCCTTATTTGAAAGGAAGGATGGGGGGAAGAAATCAAAGTACTAGCTAGGTGGCTTTACAAGAATGAGCATATCCCATCAAGGAATAGCCCCCTCCTTTTATAGCCAAGAGAGGGGGTCTCTCCCAATAAATGCATCCTCCCACATGCATGGTGTGTGTGGAAAAGTCTACCATGTGGGCTAGGCGGTTACGCACTCTCAATTGTGTGCGACAACCCTTGGCCTCATTTTTCCACATATATCAACCCCCATATCCCAAGTCTAAGATACTCCCTTGGTCTCTTCCCAATTTTATAATACGTTCAACCATCTAGGAGGACAAGTGGAGGGCTTGCACAAGGAATCTTGCCACCTCATCCTACTTTCCTCATTATTTAACTTGCATTCACTACATGGCATAGGCCCTTTTTCGACGAAAATACCGATGCTTTTCACACTAATTTTTTTTAAACGGGCGCAAAAGTCATTATGAAAGTCATTAAAAGCATCAGAAAAGAACCATCGCTATAAAGCGTTGCTATATTGCGATGCTAATAAATGTCGCTATATAGCGACACTGATAATCGTTGCTATATAGCGGCATTGGTAAACGTCGCTATATAGCGACGATTAACAAAACTTTAAAAAAAAGCATTAGTGGGGCTAAAGAGGGCCATAGCAAGCCCTGTTTTGCCCCACTAATGCTTGTTTTTTATTACAAAATTTCCCTTGCAAAAAGGGTGATACAAAATCGCTCAAATGAAATGCTCGAGCAACAAAAGCATATACATGTCGAACATATATAACATTGTTTGTTACAAAAAACACCTATTTCATTAATTTTGGACTCTTGCACTGTCCAAATTTATTTTGTGAGATAATTCTGGATAAAACATTTCAAAAAAAGAGGCTCTTATAAAACAAAACATTGAGTCAAAAATGAAGATTTAAAAAAATCAAATTAGAAAAAATGACGTGAGATGTTAAAAATAGAGTACATCACATTGTTAAAAGAGACAAAAAAGTAAGATTTTAAAAAATCAAATTAGAAAAAATGGCATGACATGTTATGAAAACTAGAGTACATTTCAAAAAAGAGCACATCATATTTGTAAAGAAGTAGATCATATTACTCAAAGCCATATGGTGTCAAAAAACACCTTAATACAGTCTCTCTTAACATCATCTTAACATCACATTTGTACAAGAAGTAGATCATATTACTCAAAGCCATATGGTGTCAAAAAACACCTTAATACAAAGCCATATGGTGTCAAAAAACACCTTAATACACCTTAATACAAAGCCATATGGTGTCAAAAAACACCTTAATACAGTCTCTCTTATCTAAGTCTAGAAGATCTCATCATTGGTCTCTCTTATCTTCTCAACAACCCAATCCTTCACTGCCTCCACAGTTGTATCCTCAACATAATTACATGTGAAGAAGAAGTTTAAGCAATCACAAATTGTTTCTTTATAATTTCTTTGAGAGGCTCTTATTGTTCTCTCAGCATCCGCATCAAATCGCCCATGACGAGAGCTGCGATAACGCAAGTTACTTAAGAAGTCTAATAGATCTTGTCGTGCTTTTATCATACGTCTTAGAAGTCTTTCACTGTCTGCTATCTTGAGAGTCTCCTCCCTCTCTGCGTGCCTTTGTGCAGCAAATTCCTCTCTCTCCATGTGTGTCAAAGGAGAACCTTGTCGAATTCTGGCCTCTCTCTGTGCTCCTTGGTCAGCAATCCATTCTTTGAGATTGTTAATTCCGAACTCCACGTCTTCGACAATGCCAAGGACATCCATGGGTGGGGAGATGATAAAGAAAGGGAGATGGACTATGGTGCAAGAAAGAAGAGAGTGTCTGCGGAAGAACTAGGATAGAAGAATACTTGGTTATCAAGATGGATGAAAGAAGACTCTGAGAGTGTTTGCGGAAGGACTAGGATAGAAGAATACAAGTTAATGAGAAGCACTAGGATGCAAGAAAGAAGAGAGTGTCTGCAGAAGAACTAGGATAGAAGAATACTTGGTTATCAGGATGGATGAAAGAAGACTCTGAGAGTGTTTGCGGAAGGACTAGGATAGAAGAATACAAGAAGAATACAAGTTAATGAGAAGCACTAGGATGGATGAAAGAAGAGAGTGTTTGTGGAAGAACTAGGATAGAAGAATACTTGGTTATCAAGATGGATGAAAGAAGACTCTGAGAGTGTTTGCGGAAGGACTAGGATAGAAGAATACAAGTTACTCAGAAGGACTAGGATGTAAGAAATAAGAGAGTGTTTGTGGAAGGACTAGGATGGAAGAATACAAGTGCACTAAGACACGATGTGTTCACTACGATAAGGATAAGGGTTGGAATAAAGTGAGTGGCACGATGTGTTCACTATGATAAGGGTTGGAATAAAGCGAGTGGAGATTGAATGCTCTACTTTAAGTGAGTGGAGATGATAAGGATAAGGGTTGGAATAAAGTGAGAGAAGCATTGCGAATGCTCTACTTTAAGTGAGTGGATACTGTCCAACTGAATAAAATTCTCATCACACACAAGGATTTATTTCCAAATAATCACATCATCACACATTCATATCATAAAATTGTGTGCATGAAAAAATATATTACAAATATTACATCATCACATATTCATATCAAAATTCTCATCACACAAGGATTTATTTTCAAATAATCACATCATCACACATTCATATCATAAAATTGTGTGCATGAAATAAATATATTACAAATATTACATCATCACATATTCATATCAGAATTCTCATCACACAAGGATTTATTTCCAAATAATCACATCATCACTCATTCATATCATAAAATTGTGTGCATAAAGAAATTATATAAATATCATGATTATGCCACTTAAGTAATAAGTCACAAATTGGTGTATAATCAACAAAAACTACAAACACAACATCATACATGCATCACAACTCTTGTGATGCTTCTAGTGGAGACTCTGGCTTCCAATGGAGGCTGTGGTGCTGTAGATGTACACTTGGTCTCTACTTCTTTTGTAGTATGTAGTGCTTTCGGAGTAGACTCAGTATCCTCTTCCTTAAATGCAAGCGGAGGCAGTGGCAACTCTTCTGATGCTTCCAGTGGAGGCTGTGGTGCTGTAGGTGTACATTGGGTCTCTACTTCTTCTGTAGTATGCAGTGCTTTCATAGTAGACTCGGTCTCCTCTTCCTTAAAGGGAAGCTCTGGTATTGCTTCAGTTGCACGTTGTATTCTAATGGCAGCAATTAGGTCTCGAATGATTTCAGCCCTAAACAATTGTATATCCTCCTCTGAATATTTGAGCTCCAAAGAGTCTTCCGATGAGATCTGTGGCATAAGTGAGAAAATTTCTTTGAAAATCAACATGCAGTTGTAGGCAACTCTCCACCCACAACTATGCCCATCTTCCTGCTCTACTACTAAACGCTTTTGGAAGTCTACCGAGTCTTTGTACTGTCCTGTTTCTCTGATAGCAGATACCAACTTCTCAATCGACCTGCTCATCGTGACATATTAAAAAAACTTAGTGTATCTATCACATAAGATACATAATATAGAAGTAATAACAGATTAATAGAATACTTACGTTTGCACTGAGCCATGAAAGCCTGCAATGGAGTTAACAAACCAACAATAGTTGTCTTCAAGGTTCCAAACCACCAGACTCCAATGTTCCCTACACGAATAATTAAGAACCATTATTATTTAACACAATGTTGCCAGTACAAGATGAAAATAAAGGTTGCCATGATACTTACATCTCATGATATGCCATAAATAGGACTCGCACGCCATGTAAATGTAAAGGCTGTAATAATTTACAAACATCGGCTATTGTCTTTCTGCTATCGCTAAGTATAGGAGAAAGGAGGGAATCCAACATATACACACGATTTTGTACGACTCTACCAAATCGTGAGATAACTATACTGCACCAACAAATAAATGAATATTAGCTTATTAGATTTAATCAAAATAAATGAATATTAGCTTATTAGCTTATTAGATTAAATCAAAATATTGCATTATCAAGTAGAGAAAAAGTTTGTATCAAACTTGAGAATGGCCATCATAACGTTGTTATTGACCTCATTTGAAGCTCTAGAGAGAATTGAAATCTCTTCTCCCCCAAATTCAAGATACTGAGGTCTATGTTGAATCATAACCCTAACATTAAAAGAGCTTCCCAATTCTTTTAATGAAGCCATGTTTGTAGAGTTGAGGTCATCTATCCTCTTTGACTCTTTGATGGCATTCATTTCGCAATCAATGATTGCTCGAATGGTACATGTTATAAATGCATAGAGATGCAAATCCGTATATGTTGATAGTGTGGTGTCATTTTGCATCTCAAAAATTTGACCAAGTACCAAAAAGCAATTGTAGCCCACCCTCCATCCACAATTATAGATGTGGCTATTATCTTGATGTGATACCTGACATGTTATATACTCTATTTGTTGTGCCAAGTCACATTGCTGCATTACTATGTCGATAGCATCTACTAATTTTCGAGCTGATCTGCATATCAAAACATATAACAACAGTGAATATGTGCATTGCATATCAATCTACATGTCAAGAAGTGACAACAAGTGTAGTCTATACTTACTCTAACACATTGCCATGGACGGATGTCATTGAGTTTGCAAAGAAGCACTTCTTCGCAAGGATGTCCATGACTACCAGACTCCAATGTGAGCTGTATTATCAATAAAGAATAATTACTGTGTTTGAGACAATTCTAGCAATGCAATAGAAAAAACAAGTAGGGTTCGATGCTTACTTCTCATAATATGCTGTAAAAATAACTCGTGCATCATTCATAGGAATGTGCTTCAACCACTTGCAAACATTCTCTATGGTTTCTTCTTTGTTGCTAAGCACTTCCGAAATACGAGGATCGAGCATATATGAAACGCTTTGTATATTTTGCGGAAAATTTGCTATAACATTACTATATTGAAAAAAAAAGTATTAGCTTCTTGGGTTTAATCAAAATAAGCAAAGTATAAAGCCAAGGAAAAGGCTGCATCAAACCTGAGGATGGTTGTAATGACTTTGATATTAACCTCATTCTTAGGATTCAAGAGGATTGAAATCTCTTCTTCACCAAATTCAAAAAAATGAGGTTGTTGTCGAATTAACAACATAGTAGTGAATAAACTTCCAATCTGCTCCAATAGATTCATATTTTTATGACTCATCTTATTGAGGGAGTAGTCTACATCATATTCTTCTTCACTTGCTATGTCCTCCACATCCTCCTTCTGCCATAAAAATATAAAAAAGTTATGCGATGTACACATCCCAAATAAAGGCTTAAACAAGCAGATAAGGTTTCATACATGCTTTCATTAGTGTAAGTCTCTCCTCTGCTTGGAGCAAAAATTTAAAAAGGTTTCATACACGCTTTCATTAGAGTGAGTCTCTCCTTCTCTTAAATGAAAATTTTAAAAAGTTATGAGATTTACACATCCCAAATAAAAATAATGGTTTAAATAATCATAGAAGTATAAAGATAGCATGCTTTCATTAGACAAGTTATGAGATTTATACATCCCAAATAAAATTAATGGTTTAAATAATTATAAAAGTATAAAGATAGCATGCTTTCATTAAACTCATTCTCTTCTCCTTTTGGAAGAAAATATAAAAAAGTTATGAGATTTATACATCCCAATTAAAGGCTGGAACAAGTATACAAGTATAAAGATAAGGTTTTATACATGCTGCAATGTAGTCATATTTTCATGTTGTTTCCCAATGGTAGTAATTAGATGCTGAATACTCTCAGCCCGAAATGCTAGCAGATCAGCTTCTGTATATGATTCCATTTTGACTGGTAACTCCAGATCAAAAATCTCTCTAAGAAACAACATGCAGTTGTAGGCGACTCTCCACCCACAGCTGTGTCCATCTTTTTGCTCCACTGGCAGACGTCTTTTGAATTCTACTTGATCTTGTTGCTCTGTGGTTGTTCTGATAGCAGATACTAGCCGATATGCAGCACTGTCCAGCATGACATATGAAATATATTAATATGTCATGATCATAAGATACAAAATAAGAAAGTATCAAAAATAGTAAGAGAATAATTACCTTGGGGAGTTGGCATGATAGCCTTCTATTGAATTCACAAACCATAAATGGTTGAGTTCAAGGTCCCAGAAGATCAGACTCCAATGTGAGCTACACGACCAGAATAAAAATGATTATTGTTTTACACAAACTTGCCAAAGAAATAGTAAAAATAAGGTTAGAGTTGATACTTACGCCTCATGATAAGGCATTAAGATGACTCGCACCCCATCTAAATTCAAAGGGCTTAACCAGGTACAAACATCTTCTATAGTCTTTTGAGGAGAGCTAAGAATAGAAGAAAGGAGAGCATCGAGCATGTAGACACGATCACTACTACACACGGATCCTATTGCGACGTTTATGTACCGACGCTTAGCGCGGATGGGGCACTAATCATCGGTATGAAAAGCACGTCCCGTAAAGCGTCGCTATATAGCGACGTTAAGGAAAAGTCGCTATATAGTGACGGTTATAAAGGTCGCTATATAGCGACTTTTAAGAGTCGCTATATAGCGACACTAAGATACTATGTTATAGCGACGTTTTTCAGAGATGTTTTTTACTCATATAGGCCTTAAAAGTTAGTTTTTTCCAATGACAAAATTTTTTAAATTTTCATACATGTTTGATCTCATAGAGAATAAAAATACGAGAGCATGTACATGTTTGATCCTTTAAAAGAATAAAAGTACAAGAACATGTACATCAAGTTCGAAGCTCATATATTCATGTCTACGTTTGAGACTTGGTTTCATCCTGAGCCAAGTCTAGTGTGCCAAACAAGTCTATCTCCAACTCTATATTGAGTTGATCTCCTATATCATCATCGTACGTTCACCATAGACTTGATCATCTTCTTCAATAAAGTCGGATGATTCTTGATGATTGTCATCTTCTTCCTCAATATCATGATCTCCATCTTCCTCCCATATGATGTCATTATGCACATCTTCGTTTTGGCTCATATTGTGATCTTCATCTTATTCTCTAAATCCATCTGGATCAATTGGATCCGGCATTGGTAGTGGCATCTCCATATCCACATGATCTCTATCTTCATATCCACATTGGTAGTGTGAAGGTATATGCACACTACCCTCCTCATCCTGTCTCAAGATTTCATGTCGTGTATGCATGCAATATTAATCATGAACTCAAATAGCAATGACTTTTTGATGATCCATCAACATGTGCACCACCATGTCCCTTCCATCTGCACACCTCTAAAGTCACAATACAAAATGCAAGGAAATCCTTTAAGATCCAAAAATTAGCCACCCATGAGCTCCTTCCCTCTCTTCTTAGATCAAGTGCCTTGAATTGATACTTTTAAGGTATATGTGTCGCTATATAGCGACACTTAGGGTTAAAGGTCGTTATATAGCCACTTTTAGGGTTAAAAGTCGCTATATAGCGACTTTTAGGGTTAAACGTCGCTATATAGCGACTTTTAGGGTTTGAGTTTTTTAATGTTAAAGGTCGCTATATAGCGACACTAAAGAGTCGCTATATAGCGACGGAAAAGCGTCGCTATATAGCGACGCTGTGGATTTAAACCAAAACCCGTCGCGATGCGCGGCGCTTTCTTTTGCACTCTCTAATTTCTATTGTAAGCAAAGCGATCTCTCCTCCCACCTATTTCCGACGACCTCCCACTCCATTCTCCACTCCTCACCACTACTCACCCCTCTCCTAGCTCTTGTGCTCCCCCTCCACCCTTCTCCCTCTTTGGTTTCTTGAAAGGAAGTTTTTGAAGAGGTGAGTGTCTTTGAACAATGTAGGTAGGTTTTCTGTGAGATTTCGTTTTGTGAGTGCTTCTCCTTGTATTGCTAAAGCTCCTTACTAGTTTTCATGCTTGATTTCAAAGGATTGAAACAAAAAATGAGATTTTAAGAAAGAAAGAAGACTCTTCTCTTTTGTAGGGCCAGTCCACAAAACACCGAGCGGGACGTACTATTCCAAGTAAGTGCTTCCTCTTTTTTCCATTTGTTATTTTTCTAATTTGCATTGGCTTGCAGCTAGCGCCTTAAGTGCTAGCTGCAGTGATGGGCATAGGAACCTTCTCTTCCCCTCTCTTCCCTCTTCTCTCCTCTTCTTTCCCTCCTCTCCTTCTCCTTCTCCTTCTCCTTCAATCTTTCAATCGCTTTCCCCCTCTTTTTTCCTCTTTCGTTTCCCTCTTCTTCTCCTCTTTCCCCCCCTCTTTTCCCTCTTTCATGCTCATGCTCTTATGCTCATGCATAAGGATAAGCATAAGCATGAGCATAAAAGGAGACATATGTCTCTTTTTCCCTCTTTCCTTTTCCTCTTCTTCTCTCTTTCTTTCCCTCTTTCCCCTTTTCCAATCTCTCTTTTCTTTCCCTCTTCTTCTCTCTTCTCCTCTTTCCCCTCCTCTTTTCCCTCTTTCATGCTCATGCTCTCAGCTTATGCATGAGCATAAGAGCATGAGCATGAAAGAGGGAAAAGAGGAGGGGAAAGAGGAGAAGAGAGAAGCTTATGCATAAGACTCCTCTTATGCATGAGCATAAGAGAAGGAGACATATGCTCATGCTTATGCTTATGCATGAGCATAAGAGAAGGAGACATATGCTCATGCATAAGCATGAGCATATGTCTCTTTTTCCCTCTTTCCTTTCCCTCTTCTTCTCTCTTTCTTTCCCTCTTTCCCCTTTTTCAATTTCTCTTTCCTTTCCCTCTTCTTCTCTCTTCTCCTCTTTTCCCCCCTCTTTCATGCTCATGCTCTTATGCTCATGCATAAGCATAAGCATAAGAAAAGGAGACATATGCTTATGCTTATGCTTATGCTTATGCTTATGCATGAGCATAAGAGAAGGAGACATATGCTCATGCATAAGTATGAGCATATGTCTCTTTTTCCCTCTTTACTTTCCCTCTTCTTCTCTCTTCCTCTCTTTTTCCCCCTCTTTTCCCTCTTTCATGCTCATTCTCTTATGCTCATGCATACGCATAAGCATGAGCATAATACTTATGCTTATGCATAAGCATAAGAGAAGGAGACATATGCTCATGCTTATGCTTATGCATGAGCATAAGAGAAGGAGACATATGCTCATGCATGAGCATATGTCTCTTTTTCCCTCTTTACTTTCCCTCTTCTTCTCTCTTTCTTTCCCTCTTTCCCCCTTTCCAATCCCTCTTTCCGTTCCCTCTTCTTCTCTCTTCTCCTCTTTTCCACCCTCTTTTCCCTCTTTCATGCTCATGTTCTTATGCTCATACATAATCATAAGCATAAGCATGAGCATATGTCTCCTTCTCTTATGCTTATGCTTATGCATATGCATAAGACTCCTCTTATGCATATGCATATGCATAAGCATAAGCATAAGAGAAGGAGACATATGCTCATGCTTATGCTTATGCATGAGCATAAGAGAAGTAGACATATGCTCATGCATAAGCATGAGCATATGTCTCTTTTTCCCTCTTTACTTTCCCTCTTCTTCTCTCTTTCTTTCCCTCTTTCCCCCTTTCCAATCTCTCTTTCCGTTCCCTCTTCTTCTCTTCTCTTATGCATAAGCATAAGCATAAGCATAAGAGAAGGAGACATATGCTCATGCTTATGCTTATGCACGAGCATAAGAGACGAGCATAAGAGAAGGAGACATATGCTCATGCATAAGCATGAGCATATGTCTCTTTTCCCCTCTTTACTTTTTGTAATAACAAACTTTCTTTTGTAATTTAAAAAAAAAAAGCATTAGTGGGGCAAAACAGGGCTTGCTATGTCCCTGTTAGGCCCCACTAATGCTGTTTTTTTTACTTCTGTTAATCGTCGCTATATAGCGACGTTTATCAGTGTCGCTATATAGCGACGATTAGTAGTGTCGCTATATAGCAACGTTTAACAACGTCGCTATATAGCGATGCTTTATAGCGACAGTTCTTTTCCGACGCTTTTAGCGACTTTTATAACGACGTTTGCGCCCGTGAAAAAAAAAAAATTTATGTAAAAAGCGTCGGTATTTTCGTCGGAAAAGGGCCTATGCCTTGTAGTGGATGCTGCACTGTACTAGGAAGTTGAGAAATAACTACACTGCACCAAGAAATAAACAAACATTAGCTCATAGAATTGATTTGCATTCTGCACTAGGAAACTGATATATAACTGGTGAATAAATAAACAAATGTTAGCTTATTGAAGTAGCAATAAATAAATAAACATTACCTGAGAATGGCCAAGATAACATTGTCATTAACCTCTTTTAAAGGATTGGAGAGGATTGAAACCTCCTCTCTACCAAAGCTTAAATACTGAGGTTCTCGTTTCAAAACGATCTTTACTTGAAATGAGCTCTCCATTTTATCTAATACAGCTAAATTTGATTTTTCAATCAAATTTAGAGATGGTTGCATTGTTGAAGTAGAAGGGAGTGCCTCCGTATTGACTTCATTCATTTCTTCTCCCTCTATTGCCTGTAAACAAATATGAGAGATTAGATTCATTATCTTTAAATTTAAATCTTATTTAAAAAATTGTATTTAGTTGAGAAATAGAGAGTTCATACCGCTAAGTATTGTCGTAGTGGCCTTTTTTCATAACCCTGCGAGCCATAATTATCAAAGAGGGCATCATCATATTTGTCTTCATTCACCAACCTCTCTGTGGGTCATGTAAGTCCATCTTTTCATCATCAACAACTGGGACATTATGATCTTCAAGGTAATCATCCATGTCATCGGTGTCCTTGTGGTCTATCTCTTTTTCATAGCCTATGGTTAGATCTGCTTGAAGCTGGAAATAGGCCATGAAATGCTTATTTTCAATAATATTGGTGGAGTTGCCTTTTCTTAGGAGATCCTCAAATAAATATCCCATCCTGCACAAGGTGACCTCCCAACCTGCCGGCAGCAAATTCTCCATCATGGTAAGCAAGAGACTCCCACTTTTTGCAGGACTTCCATAGTTGTTTTTTTGATAATGTATGGACCTGGGAATATCTTGCTCTTCTAGCATCAATCTCAAATTATTTGAATTCCCTCTTATGTTCTTTTGTAAAGAGTGATCAGGGTTGGGACTCCGCATACACAGAAAGAATGATTCAAGAGTTTGAATCGCTATGCCACATTCTCTCTTGCCTCTCTTTGCTGCATAAACACCACTATAGATCTTCAAATTTGATGAATATGCTCGCTCTAGAGTAACCTGCATGGCTTCTTTGTCTTTTTTATCAATAAATATGACAATGTTACAAATCGCCACTTTGCTAATGGTGGTATATACTATTCTATCAATGAAGTTATGGATATCATCGCTAGAAACTTCATTGATAAAGAATAGTTGTGGCTTATCCCATGCTGACTCATTTTTAAAGAAGTCATCTTCTAAGACTCCCCTGAAGTTGACAAGCTTTCCAGACTCTGCCGTAACCTCTACATTGAATTGAAAGCTTTGGTGCATATCTGTCGGCATTCTTATCTCGCTGATTAATCTTTCCACATATGCAACCACCTGTTGTGGGATCTCTTTTCTCATATAAGAGGTTACTATTTCCGACCCATCTTCATCCTTTTTAATCCACCTGTTTGCCCATAGCTTTACCTTGGGTGTTGACAAAGAAGCTATATGCTTCACCACATTATAGTCAATGTTACAATGAGTAAGTGGAATTTGTTTCTCTGACAGCAAATACTTGATGGCACTATGCACTGCATCACGCCTCACCTGTACATTGATGCATTCTTCCATGCAGTGGTCTTTGTCTTTTTTTCCAAAAAACCATTCTTTCTTTAAAATTCTTTGTGCTGCCATGGATGCATACTTATCAGGTAAGTACTTTACAGGCCTCCACATCCTTGCCGTCAACTCCTTCTTATCCATTACATTTGACTTGCCGGAGATAAACAAAGGAGCTTCATAGGTCAGCTGTCCACGCTCACAAGCAATGCACGTTTCAAGCATCTCATTGAACACTTCAACAGGACGAAATATCATAGAAGTATAGTCGGCATATCTGTCCCTCACCACCTTGAGGCTTGTCATACTTTCTTCCCGCTCTTGGGTTCCCCTAGGCACAACTGCACTCAAAGAAGTATAAAAGTTTGTGAGTGTGTCGGCGTCTGCTTTTGTGACCTTTCGCTTCAAATCAGGATTTGGGGAACCAAATGTTGTCCATATCACCCTTGCCTTCTGTAAGACCTCTGATGTTGAGGATATCTTACGCTTTCCATGGACATAATGATTAAGTCTTTCGGACTCAATCAAATACTTAATCTCATGCTTGAATATACAGATCGTTGCAGGATAATAATGGAATGAGCTTATCTTTACAAATTGTTCTGGAGTGAGTCTTTTGCCCTCCTTTGCTTCCCTTGCGATCTGATTACAAGCATAAGCCCAATGTTGACCATCAATGGGCTGGAATCTGCAATGAAGGAGAAATTCCTTCTTGATTTCCTTTAGCATATTCTCTCCTTGTGCCTCTTCGCCTTGTTCATGTGGAATATTTTTTAGAGTGTTTTTAAAGAATTGACTGAAGATCTCCTCGAAATGTGTAGGCCCTGTAAATGTTATTTGATCCAGAAAACTATTTTTGGTTGGACAAAACATTATTGGGCGCAAGACAACATTACTTGCCACAGGTTTCTTACCATCTCTCAAAGCCTCGTATATTTGCATTGCATAGGATATATCAAGGCTTCGGCTATTAGTAAACAGAGCTGTAGCTTCCACATCTTTGGCATTCACAAACCACGTCCTTTGACCCCAGATATATCCCACATCATCATCTGTAACTGCTTCATTAAGATGCAAATTAAGATTTTTAATTGATGTGAGTTCATCTTGATCATCTTCAGCCTCGGATTCTGAGTCTTCTTCATCTTTCTCTTTTTTTGACCGTTTTTCATCCACATTATCTTTCTCTACAGTGGGACGATGTCTTTTCTTACTGCTTGGAACCGTGGCTCTTGCAGTACTAGCCTTTTGCATTTCACGTCGTGGTTTGCTAGCAAGAGCTTCTAGCATAACTGCAGTGGATCGACCTTGATCTTCTTCAATTTTGCTAATTCCCGTGCACTCAGGGCTTGTTTTTCATCATCCTTAGTTACATTCACCATTTCTGGCTCTAGAAGTTTGCGCTCATGTTCTACAAGTTTGTGACAGTGTGCCTGTTCTTCTTGTCCCTGCATTGAAGTCTGAGCTTTTTGATCTCCTTCATGTGATGATTCTTGCATATGGAGAGCATATTCTGCATCCTGAAAGTATTCAAACATTATCTTTGCATGCATCCTTTTTGCCACCACACTAGGAAATTGCTCCCAAGTATATGAAAGAGTCTCCAATGCCCTTTGCAACTCTGGAAACTTTGATGGTTGAGCAGGAGGCATCATAAAGGTCTTTGCATCTCTCCTTGACACAATAAAATGCATACCGCCAACTTCAGGATCTGAACTCTTTGTTAAAATATCCACAAAGGTGTCTTTTCGCTGAATTATTATGCCTACTACAAGGCTTGAAGTCATATCTTTTTTGAAGAAAGTAGCATCCCATGGATCTTCAACACCATTGAACTCCCTTTTTGACATAAGTAGAAAGAGTCTCTTTTCCTTTTGATGAAGAAACCAAGCTCTTCTACCCATGTGATATCGAGTCCACCTACCAAAGCCATTGGGGCTATATTCCTTTCCTTTGAAATTCAAAGTGACACCAGAAACCCATTCTCTGATCTCAGAGTCATCTAGCATAGCCATCACATTAGCTGATTGCTCCATAATCCTACAAGAAAAGATAATGAAGAATTTAGATACATACAAGTAAAGTACAATATACAACCCTTGATACAATAAATGTGGAAAATAGCCCAAAAGGCTTTACAAGGCTTCATATGGCAATAAATGTGGGAAATAGCCTAAAAGGCTTTACAAGGCTTAAATATTTGTACAAATGTAAAAGAATTAGCCAATAAAGCTTTACAAGTAATATAAAATGTCATCTAGTGATAAAGCTTCAATCTTTGTGAAGATTCATGTAATCTATCCATCCATTGATATCTGAGCACTGATACCCAACTGGTGCAATCTATCCACTAAAAACTGTTCCACTGATATCCACTTATGCAGCCCACATGATATCCACTTATGCATCCCACTGATACTCATTAATTAGTGAATGGTCGGGATGGTCGGGTTTATTACAAGGCGCTTCATATGACAATAAATGTAAAAAATAGCATAAAATGCTTTACAAGGATTTTTATGACAATAAATGAGCTTAAATATTTATACAAATGCAATAAAAATAACCAATAATCATCAAGCTCCAATATGTCCCATGACATGTAATCTGTCCACTGATATATGCAATCTGTCCATTGATATCTGCTCATGCAATCTGTCCACTGATATCTACTCATGCAATCTACCCACTGATAAACTTCTTGGTAAATGGTAAAAGGTCTTATTTAATAGCATGTTATGAGTGTTAAACCGCATGTGAGCGAAGGGACTGACAACGATTAGGAACTAGTTAGAAAAATTTGAGCATGGCTTCGATTGGCAACTTGGAGAATTGTCTCTCCTCTAAGGCAATCTAATCTATGCTAAACTATGCTAAACCAACCGTCGAAGCAAAGAAAAGCAATAAATAATTTCTTTTTCTGTGTTCATTTTAATGTGCTGGGGTTTAAGAGGCTTAAATATGCAAAAGAAGGGGTTGTGATGTAGAGGCTAAACCTGCATGTGATATAAATAAAGAACAAGTATCTAAAGAAAAGTTAACATTTTTCAATTTAAAAGATGAATATATATAAAAACATTATCTCACCTTCAAAACAAACCATAAATTCACTCTTTTATAATTTTTTAAAAGTATAATATAAAAGATGTAAATATATAAAACTCTCTTTACTTTCTCTCTCTCTCTCTCTCTCTCTACTCCTAAATCTCTTTGTAGCCATAGTCAAGACACCTCATTCTCTCTCTTAATCTCTCTCTCTCTCTCTCTATAACTCTTAAGTATTTTTCATTCCTCTCTCTCTCTCCCTCTCTCTCCCTCTCTCTCTTTCTCTCTCCCTCTCTCTCTTTCTCTCTCTCTCCCTCTCTCTCCCTACTCTCTCCCTCCCTCAAGGAGCCACGGTCCCCAAGAGAAGCCACGGTCCCCAAGAGACCCGCTTCTCTCTCTTAATCTCTCTCCCTCTCTCTCCTCTCTCTTTCTTTCCCTCCCTACTCTTCTCTCTCATTTAAAAATATAATATAAAAGATGTAAATATATAAAACTCTCTTTACTTTCTCTCTCTCTCTCTCTCTCCTCCTAAATCTCCTTGTAGCCATAGTCAAGACACCTCATTCTCTCTCTTAATCTCTCTCTCTCTCTCTTTGACAACTCTTAAGTATTTTTCTCTCTATCCTCATCCCACTTATTCTCTCTCTCCCTCTCCCTCCCTCTAGTACAGAAGTTTCATTCCTCTCTCTCTCTCTCTCTCTCTCTCTCTCTCTCTCCCTCTCTCTCTCTCTCTCTCTCTCTCCCCCTCTCTCTCCCTAAGTCTCCCTCTTCTCTTCTCTCTCTCTCTCTCTTTTCCTCTCTCCTCTCGCCACGTTTCATTCCCATAAACATCTCTCTCTCTCTCCCTCTCTCTCTTTCTCTCTCTCCCTCTCTCTCTCCCTCTCTCTCCCTACTCTCTCCCTCCCTCAAGTAGCCACGGCCCCCAAGAGACCCGCTTCTCTCTCTTAATCTCTCTCCCCCTCTCTCCTCTCTCTTTACCAGCTTCTCTCTCTTAATCTCTCTCCGCCTCTCTCCTCTCTCTTTCTTTCCCTCCCTACTCTTCTCTCTCATTTAAGGAGCCCCTCTTCTTTGTGTGAATCTCTCTCTCTCTCTCCCTCTCTCCCTCTCCTCTCTCATTTAAGGAGCCCCTCTTCTCTCTCTTAATTTCTCTCTTTCCCTCCCTCCCTATTCTCCCATTTCTCAAATTTACAAACTCAAATATAAATAAAAAACTAATTAAAATAGAACTCAAAAACTCAAATAAGAAACTAATTTAAAAAGAATTGTAATGCCTTCTAAAAGACCACCCTCCTCAAAAACTTTAAGAATAAACTAATTGAAAAAGAATTATAAGTAAAGAAAAAGAATTACAATACGAATTTTAAGAAATAGAACTCAAAAACCTTAACAAGAAACTAATTGAAAAGAATTGTAAGTAAAGAAATAGAATTACAAGACGAATAAAAAAGAATGCAAGTACCTGGAAAAAGTAAAAAAAGTAAGGCTCGGCTTATCCTTTCTCTTCCGCTCTTGGTTGCTTCAATGAAATGAGGAGAGAGTTAAAACTAGTCCACTCCTATGCATAAATTTGAATTTTCAAAAAAGAGAGGGAAATTTGAATTCATTATAAATTTGAATTCAAATTTATGTTCAACATTCTTCTTATACTTTCTTCTCATACGTTCCTTTTGAATTCAAATTTATGTTCAACATTCTTCTTGATACTTTCTTCAACATTCTTCTCGATTCTCGTAAGTCCTTTTCATTCTCGTAAGTCCTTTTCATGTAAGTCCTTTTCATTCTCGTAAGTCCTTTTCATTCTTCTCGTAAGTCAAATCTTATTTTTCGTTCTTGCTCGTGATAGTAAGTCAAATCCTCCTCTCCCATCTCTCTCCTTCTGCTCCCTCCTCTCCTCTCCCTCTCTCTCTCTCCTCTCTCTTCTCTCCTTCCCTCCATCCATCCCTCGACCCAATCCTCTCCTCCAACCTCCTTCCCTCCCCTCCCTCCGCCGCCAAAACTCCTCCCTCGACCCCTCCTTTCCCCTCGCCCCCCCTCTTTCCCAAATCCCCCTCCCCCCTCCCCTCCCGCTACCCCTTCCCCCTCTCCCGTCGCCTAACCTCTTCCTCCCCTACCCCTTTTTCACCCTACCCCCTTTTAACCTTCCCCCCTTTTCCCCACCCCCCTTGGCGACCCCCCAACCCTTCCACCCTCTTCCCCACTCTCCCTTTGGCCCCCTCTCAACCCTCCCTCCCTCCTTGGCGACACCCCCCTCCTCTCACCTAGCCCCCCCTCCGCAACCCCTCCCTGGGGCTGGCGGCTGCCAGCCCCCCCCTCTCCTCTCACCCAGCCCCCCCCTCTTCACCCTCCCCCCCCCCCTCGCAACCCACCCATCCCCCCCCCCCCCCTTCACCCTCCCTGGCTGGCGGCCGCGGCCGCCAGCCCCCCCCTCCTCTCACCCAGCCCCCCCCCTCTCCTCTCACCCAGCCCCTTTGCAACCCACCCTCTCCTCTCTCCCTGGGCTGGCGGCCGCGGCCGCCAGCCCCCCCCCCTCCTCTCACCCATCCCCCCCCCTTCACCCTCCCTGGGCTGGCGGCCGCGGCCGCCAGCCCCCCCCCCCCTCACCTAGCCCCCCCCTCTTCACCCTCCCCCCCCCCTTCGCAACCCACCCATCCCCCCCCTTCACCCTCCCTGGCTGGCGGCCGCGGCCGCCAGCCCCCCCTCCTCTCGCCCAACCCCCCCCTCTCCTCTCTCCCGCGGCCGCCAGCCCCCCCCCTCCTCTCACCCAGCCCCCCCCTCTTCACCCTCCCGCCCCCCCTTCGCAACCCACCCAATCCCCCCCCCCTTCACCCTCCCTGGCTGGCGGCCGCGGCCGCCAGCCCCCCCCCTCTCCTCTCTCCCCCCTCCTCTCACCCAGCCCCCCCCCTCTCCTCTCTCCCTGGGCTGGCGGCCGCGGCCGCCAGCCCCCCCCCTCCTCTCACCCAGCCCCCCCTCTTCACCCTCCCCCCCCCCCCTTTGCAACCCACCCATCCCCCCCCCTTCACCCTCCCTGGCTGGCGGCCGCGGTCGCCAGCCCCCCCCCTCCTCTCACCCAGCCCCCCCCCTCTCCTCTCACCCAGCCCCTTCGCAACCCACCCTCTCCTCTCTCCCTAGGCTGGCGGCCGCGGCCGCCAGCCCCCCCCTCCTCTCACCCATCCCCCCCCCCCTTCACCCTCCCTGGGCTGGCGGTCGCGGCCGCCAGCCCCCCCCCCTCCTCTCACCCAGCCCCCCCTCTTCACCCTCCCCCCCCCTTCGCAACCCACCCATCCCCCCCCTTCACCCTCCCTGGCTGGCGGCCGCGGCCGCCAGCCCCCCCCCCCTCCTCTCACCCAACCCCCCCCCTCTCCTCTCACCCAACCCCTTCACAACCCCCTCTCCTCTCTCCCTGGGCTGGCGGCCGCGGCCGCCAGCCCCCCCCCTCCTCTCACCCAGCGCCCCTCTCTTCACCCTCCCCCCCCTTCGCAACCCACCCTCCCCCCCCCTTCACCCTCCCTGGGCTGGCAGCCGCGGCCACCAACCCCCCCCCCTCCTCTCACCCAGCCCCCCCCCTCTTCACCCTCCCCCCCCCCCTTCGCAACCCCTCCCCCTCCCTGGGCTGGCAGCCACGGCCACCAGCCCCCCCTCTTCACCCTCCCCCCCCTCCCCCCCTCAGCCGCGCCCCCCCCCTCCCCCTCTCAGCCGCTCCCCCCACCTCTCAGCCGCTCCCCCCTCTTCACCCTCCCCCCCCCTCCCCCCCTCAGCCGCGCCCCCCCCCCTCCCCCTCTTAGTCGCTCCCCCCTCCTCTCAGCCGCCCTCCCCACCCCCCTCTCAGCCGCGCCCCCCCCTCCCACTCTCAGCCGCTCCCCCCTCCTCCTCTCAGCTGCCCTCCCCACCCCCCTCTCAACCGCCAGCCCCCCTCCCACCCGCTTCCCTCCCACCCGCCGCGCCAGCCTCCCCTCCCACCCCGTTCCCTCCCACCCACCTCCCTCTTCGCCCCTTCTTCCCCTCCCTTCCTCCTCCCCTCCCTCCCTCCTCTTCCTCCCCTCCCTTCCTCCTCCCTCCCCTCCCTCTCTCTCTAGTTTCTCTCTCTTCAAATTTTAAAAAAGAAACTAGAAAAAAAAGTTTGCAAGTACCTGGAAACAGTTTGTAAGTTTGCTCTTTCTTACTTTCTTGCTCTTCCTTCCTTGCTCTCTTGATCGTCCTTGCTTTCTTGCTTGAATGAAATGAGGGGAGAATGAATGAATGAAGGAAGACTATATATAAGAAAAATTAGGTTTTCCTCCTCCTCTCCTATTGGCTTTCCATTCCTCCCCTCTCTCCTATTGGCTTTTCATTTATCTCCTCTCCCATTGGCTCCCATTACTCCCCCTCTCCTATTGAACCCCCATCCCTCATCCATTAGCCCTCCTCCCATCCATCCATTTCTTCTTCCTCCCCATTGCCACCACTCCCATCCCACATTTCCACCACGTCCCATACTCCTCCCATTTTCCAAAATCCCATATTTCCCCATCTCACCCTCCTCTTTTTCATCCCCTATTAACTTCCTCACTCATTTCACTCCCTTATTAGCCTACTCCCCTATTACCTTCCCCTCTCCCATTCCATTCTTCCCTCCCCACTCTCACTTCCACTTCCCATTACTCACTTGCCATTTAAAAACTATTAATATATTATTATACTATTTTTTATACTTATTATCATACACCCTTATTACTTCCCTATCCTATTCCACTCCTCCCTCCTCATTCCCACTTCCACTTCCCATTACTCACTTGCTATACACATTTGCAAACTATTAATATATTATTACATGATTTTTTATACTATTTGTAAACTTACATATGGGCAAAATCACAGGTGTCAAAGCGATCCTATTGTGGTCATACAACAACTGTGCTTTTATTGAAGGGCATATTTATCCTCATCAACAAGCTTATTTACTCAAGGTATGAAGTGCATAATTTGTGCACTAGGTGTTTACTTTGTGCCAAAATTGTTTGCCACACACACACACACATATACATATACCGAGAATTTTCTAATATTATCGCATCTACATTTCTCCAATGGGCACAAAACTTTGTACACTCCTCAACCTAGGTCTTATTGACTTGCATACAAAGTGGTGCACCCATCTCATAAGTACTTGTTCGGATAACACACCTCCTATGTATTTTATGACGATTGTGCATAACACTAGCAACAAAATGGTATATCATCTGAGACAGACTGTGCAAAGCATATCCAATGGACACAAGACTTTACACGTTCCTCAACCTAGGCAGTATTGACTTGTGTGTAAAGTGGCATCCCCATCCGATAAGTACTTGTTTGAAAAATACACCTACGATCGTGTTTTTTGACGATTGTGCATGACACTAAGGCAACAATGGTGTTTTATGCTTGATCGACAATGCAAAGCATATTCGATGGGCACAATACTTTGCACACACCTTCAACTAGGTAGAATCGACTTACATGCAAAGTGGCATGCCCATCCCATAAGTGCTTGATCCTATAACATACCTAGAAACGTGTTTTTTTACGGATGTGCATGACACTAGAGTAAAAATAGTATTTAATGCTCGATAGACCATGCAAAGGATATCCGATGGGCACAAAACTTTTCGTACGCCTCAACCTAGGTGGTATTGAAATGTTCTCAATGAGGCACACCCATCCGATAAGTACTTGGTCAGATAACACACCTAATGGCGTGTTTTTTTGCGAATGTGCATGTCATTACGAAAAAAATGATGTATAATGCGTGATCGACCATGCAAATCATATCCGATGGTGACAATACTTTGCACGCACCTCAACGTAGTTAAAATGGACTTGCGTGCAAAGTGGAGCCACCATATGATAAATATTTATTTGAATAACACACCTATCGCCGTGTTTTTATATGGTTGTGCATGACAATAAGGCAAAAACAGTGTGTTATGCTTGATCGACAATGCAAAGCATATCCGATGGGCACGATACTTTGCACACACCTTCAACTAGGTGGAATTGACTTACATGCAAAGTGGCACGCCCATCGCATAAGTGCTTGATCAGATAACACACCTAGCAGTGTGTTTTTTTATGAATGTGCATGGCACTAAGGCAAAAATGGAATTTAATGCTCGATCGACCATGCAAAGCATATCCGATGGGCACGATACTTTGCACACACCTTCAACTAGGTGGAATTGACTTACATGCAAAGTGGCATTCCCATCGCATAAGTGCTTGATCGGATAACACATCTAGCAGCGTGTTTTTTTACAGATGTGCATGGCACTAAGGCAAAAATGGTATTTAATGCTCGATCGACCATGCAAAGCATATCTGATGTGCATAATACTTTTCCTAGTTGTTATTAAAATGTTGTCAAAGAGGCACATCCATCCGATAAGTACTTGGTCAGATAACATACCCAAGGGCGTGTTTTTTTGCGGATGTGCATACCACTAGGGAAAAAATGGTGTATAATGCGTGATCGACCATGCAAATCATATCCGATGGTGACAATACTTTGCACGCACCTCAATGTAGTTAAAAAGGACTTGCGTGCAAAGTGGAGCCCCCATCTGATAAGTACTTATTTGAATAACACTCCTATGGCCGTGTTTTTATATGGTTGTGCATGACACTAAGGCAAAAACGGTGTGTTATGCTTGATCAACCATGCAAATCATATCCGAAGGTGACAATACTTTGCACACACCTCAACCTAGTTGAAACATACTTGCGTGCAAACTAGAGCCCCCATCCGATAAGTACTAGTTTGAATAACACATCTAGGACTGCGTTTTTTTACGAATGTGCATGACACTAAGATAAAAACGGTGTTTTATGCTTGATCGACAATGCAAAGCATATCCAATGGGCACAATACTTTGCACACACCTTCAACTAGGTAGAATCGACTTACATGCAAAGTGGCATGCCCATCCCATAAGTGCTTGATCCTATAACATACCTAGAAACGTGTTTTTTGACGGATGTGCATGACACTAGAGTAAAAATAGTATTTAATGCTCGATCGACCATGCAAAGGATATCCGATGGGCACAAAACTTTTCGTACGCCTCAACCTAAGTGGTATTGAAATGTTCTCAATGAGGCACACCCATCCGATAAGTACTTGGTCAGATAACACACCTAATGGCGTGTTTTTTTGCGAATGTGCATATCATTAGGGAAAAAATGATGTATAATGCGTGATCGACCATGTAAATCATATCCGATGGTGACAATACTTTGCACGCACCTCAACGTAGTTAAAACGGACTTGCGTACAAAGTGGAGGCCCCATCTGATAAGTATTTATTTGAATAACACACCTATGACCGTGTTTTTATATGGTTGTGCATGACACTAAGGCAAAAACAGTGTGTTATGCTTGATCGACAATGCAAAGCATATCCGATGGGCACAATACTTTGCACACACCTTCAACTAGGTGGAATTAACTTACATGCAAAGTGGCACGCCCATCGCATAAGTTCTTGATCAGATAACACACCTAGCAACGTGTTTTTTTACGGATGTGCATGGCACTAAGGCAAAAATGGTATTTAATGCTCGATCAGCCATGCAAAGCATATCCGATGGGCACAATACTTTGCACATACCTTTAACTAGGTGGAATTGATTTACATGCAAAGTGGCACACCCATCGCATAAGTGCTTGATCAGATAACACACCTAGCAGCGTGTTTTTTTACGGATGTGCATGGCACTAAGGCAAAAATCGAATTTAATGCTCGATCGACCATGCAAAGCATATCCGATGGGCACGATACTTTGCATACACCTTCAACTAAGTGGAATTGACTTACATGCAAAGTGGCATTCCCATCGCATAAGTGCTTGATCGGATAACACACCTAGCAGCGTGTTTTTTTACGGATGTGCATGGCACTAAGGCAAAAATTGTATTTAATGCTCGATCGACCATGCAAAGCATATCCGATGGGCATAATACTTTACCTGTACCTCAACTTAGGTTGTATTAAAATGTTGTCAAAGAGGCACACCCATCCGATAAGTACTTGGTCAGATAACATATCTAAGGGCGTGTTTTTTTGCGAATGTGCATACCACTAGGGAAAAAACGGTGTATAATGCGTGATCGACCATGTAAATCATATCCGATGGTGACAATACTTTGCACGCACCTCAATGTAGTTAAAACAAACTTGCGTGCAAAGTGGAGGCCCCATCTGATAAGTATTTATTTGAATAACACACCTATGGCCGTGTTTTTATATGGTTGTGCATGACACTAAGGCAAAAACAGTGTGTTATGCTTGATCGACAATGCAAAGCATATCCGATGGGCACAATACTTTGCACACACCTTTAACTAGGTGGAATTAACTTACATGCAAAGTGGCATGCCCATCGCATAAGTTCTTGATCAGATAACACACCTAGCAGCGTGTTTTTTTACGGATGTGCATGGCACTAAGGCAAAAATGGTATTTTTTTTTACGGATGTGCATGGCACTAAGGCAAAAATGGTATTTAATGCTCGATCAACCATGCAAAGCATATCCGATGGGCACAATACTTTGCACATACCTTAAACTAGGTGGAATTGACTTACATGCAAAGTGGCATGCCCATCCCATAAGTTCTTGATTGGATAACATACCTATCAGCGTGTTTTTTTACGGATGTGCATGAAACTAGAGCAAAAATAGTATTTAATGGTCGATCGACCATGCAAAGCATATCCGATGGGCACAATACTTTGCACACACCTTCAACTAGGTGGAATTGACTTACATGAAAAGTGGCACGCCCATCGCATAAGTGCTTGATCAGATAACACACGTAGAAGTGTGTTTTTTTACGGATGTGCATGGCACTAAGGCAAAAATGGTATTTAATGCTCGATCGACCATGCAAAGCATATCCGATTGGCACGATACTTTGTACACACTTTCAACTAGGTGGAATTGACTTACATGCAAAGTGGCATTCCCATCACATAAGTGCTTGATCGGATAACACACCTAGCAGCGTGTTTTTTTACGGATGTGCATGGCACTAAGGCAAAAATGGTATTTAATGCTCGATCGACCATGCAAAGCATATCCAATGGGTATAATACTTTTCCTATACCTCAACTTAGGTCGTATTAAAATGTTGTCAAAGAGGCACACCCATCCGATAAGTACTTGGTCAGATAACATACCTAAGGGCGTGTTTTTTTGCGGATGTGCATACCACTAGGGAAAAAACGGTGTATAATGCGTGATCAACCATGCAAATCATATCCGATGGTGACAATACTTTGCACACACCTCAACCTAGTGGAAACGGACTTGTGTGCAAACTGGAGCCCCCATCCGATAAGTACTAGTTTGAATAATACACCTAGGACCGTGTTTTTGCATGGTTGTGCATGACACCAAGGCAAAAACGGTGTTTTATGCTTGATCGACAATGCAAAGCATATCCGATGGGCACAATACTTTGCACACACCTTCAACTAGGTAGAATCAACTTACATGCAAAGTGGCACGCCCATCGCATAAGTGCTTGATTGGATAACATACCTAGCAGCGTGTTTTTTGACGGAAGTGCATGACACTAGAGTAAAAATAGTATTTAATACTCGATTGACCATGCAAAGGATATCTTATGGGCACAATACTTTGCACACACTTTCAACTAGGTGGAATTGACTTACATGCAAAGTGGCATTCCCATCACATAAGTGCTTGATCGGATAACACACCTAGGAGCGTGTTTTTTTACGGATGTGCATGGCACTAAGGCAAAAATGGTATTTACTGCTCGATCGACCATGCAAAGCATATCCGATGGGCATAATACTTTTCTCATACCTCAACCTAGGTGGTATTAAAATGTTGTCAAAGAGGCACACCCATCCGCCGATAAGTACTTGGTCAGATAACATACCTAAGGGCGTGTTTTTTTGCGGATGTGCATACCACTAGGAAAAAAACGGTGTATAATGCATGATCAACCATGCAAATCATATCTGATGGTGACAATACTTTGCACATACCTCAACCTAGTGGAAACAGACTTGCGTGCAAATTGGAGCCCTTATCCGATAAGTACTAGTTTGAATAATACACCTAGGACCGTGTTTTTTCATGGTTGTGCATGACACCAAGGCAAAAACGGTGTTTTATGCTTGATCGACAATGCAAAGCATATCCGATGGGCACAATACTTTGCACACACCTTCAACTAGGTGGAATCGACTTACATGCAAAGTGGCACGCCCATCCCATAAGTTCTTGATCGGATAACATACCTAGAAGCGTGTTTTTTGACGGATGTGCATGACACTAGAGCAAAAATAGTATTTAATGCTGGATCGACCATGCAAAGCATATCCGATGGGCACAAAACTTTTCGTACGCCTCAACCTAGGTGGTATTAAAATGTTCACAATGAGGCACACCCATCCGATAAGTAATTGGTCAGATAACACACCTAGCAGCGTGTTTTTTTACGGATGTGCATGGCACTAAGGCAAAAATGGTATTTAATGCTCGATCCACCATGCAAAGCATATCCGATGGGCACGATACTTTGCACACACCTTCAACTAGGTGGAATAGACTTATATGCAAAGCGGCACGCGCATCCCATAAGTGCTTGATTGGATTACATACCTAGCAACGTGTTTTTTGACGGATGTGCATGACACTAGAGCAAAAATAGTATTTAATGCTCGATCGACCATGCAAACCATATCCGATGGGCACAAAACTTTTCTTATGCCTTAACCTAGGTGGTATTGAAATGTTCTCAATGAGGCACACCCATTCAATAAGTACTTGGTCAGATAACACACCTAATGGCGTGTTTTTTTGCGGATGTGCATATCATTAGGAAAAAAATGGTGTATAATGCGTGATCGACCATGCAAATCATATCCGATGGTGACAATACTTTGCACGCACCTCAATGTAGTTAAAACGGACTTGCGTGCAAAGTGGAGCCCCCATCTGATAAGTACTTATTTGAATAACACACCTATGGCCGTGTTTTTATATGGTTGTGCATGACACTAAGGCAAAAACGGTGTGTTATGCTTGATCGACAATGCAAAGCATATCCGATGAACACAATACTTTGCACACACCTTCAACTACGTGTAATTGACTTACATGCAAAGTGGCACGCCCATCGCATAAGTGCTTGATCAGATAACACACCTAGCAGCGTGTTTTTTTACGGATGTGCATGGCACTAAGGCAAAAATGGTATTTAATGCTCGATCGACCATGCAAAGCATATCCGATGGGCACGATACTTCACACACACCTTTAAACTTGTGGAATAGACTTACATGCAAAGTGGCACGCCCATCCCATAAGTGCTTGATCGGATAACATACCTAGCAGCGTGTTTTTTGACGGATGTGCATGACACTAGAGTAAAAAAAGTATTTAATGCTGGATCGACCATGCAAATGATATCCAATGGGCACAAAACTTTTTGGATGCCTCAACGTAGGTGGTATTGAAATGTTCTCAATGAGGCACACCCATCCGATAAGTACTTGGTCAAATAACACACCTAATGGCGTGTTTTTTTGCGGATGTGCATATCATTAGGAAAAACATGGTGTATAATGCGTGATCGACCATGCAAATCATATCCGATGGTGACAATATGTTGCATGCACCTCAACGTAGTTGAAACAAACTTGCGTGCAAAGTGGATCCCCCATCTGATAAGTGCTTATTTGAATATCACACCTATGGCCGTATTTTTATATGGTTGTGCATGACACTAAGGCAGAAACGGTGTGTTATGCTTGATCGACAATACAAAGCATATCCAATGAACACAATACTTTGCACACACCTTCAACTAGGTGTAATTGACTTACATGCAAAGTGGCACGCCCATCGCATAAGTGCTTGATCAGATAACACACCTAGCAGCGTGTTTTTTTACGGATGTGCATGGCACTAAGGCAAAAATGGTATTTAATGCTCGATCAACCATGCAAAGCATATCGGATGGGCACGATACTCTGCACACATCTTCAACTAGGTGTAATTGACTCACATGCAAAGTGGCATTCCCATCGCATAAGTTCTTGATCGGATAACACACCTAGCAGCGTGTTTTTTTACGGATGTGCATGGCACTAAGGCAAAAATGGTATTTAATGCTCGATCGACCATGCAAAGCATATCCGATGGGCATAATACTTTTCTTATACCTCAACCTAGGTGGTATTAAAATGTTGTCAAAGAGGTACACCCATCCGATAAGTACTTGGTCAGATAACATACCTAAGGGTGTGTTTTTTTGCGGATGTGCATACCACTAGGGAAAAAACAGTGTATAATGCGTGATCGACCATGCAAATCATATCCGATGGTGACAATACTTTGCACACACCTCAACCTAGTTGAAACAGACTTGCATGCAAACTGGAGCCCCCATCCGATAAGTACTAGTCTGAATAACACATCTAGGACTGCGTTTTTTGACAAATGTGCATGACACTAAGACAAAAACCGTGTTTTATGCTTGATCGACAATGCAAAGCATATCCGATGGGCACAATACTTTGCATACACCTTCAACTAGGTAGAATCAACTTACATGCAAAGTGGCACGCCCATCCCATAAGTGCTTGATCATATAACATACCTAGCAGCGTGTTTTTTGACGGATGTGCATGACACTAGAGTAAAAATAGTATTTGATGCTCGATTGACCATGCAAAGGATATCCAATGGGCACAAAAATTTTTTTACGCCTCAACCTAGGTGGTATTGAATTGTTCTCAATGAGGCACACCCATCCGATAAGTACTTGGTCAGATAACACACCTAATGGCGTGTTTTTGTGCGAATGTGCATATCATTAGGGAAAAAATGGTGTATAATGCGTGATCGACCATGCAAATCATATCCGATGGTGACAATACTTTGCACGCGCCTCAATGTAGTTAAAACGGACTTGTGTGCAAAGTGGAGCCCCCATCTTATAAGTACTTATTTGAATAACACACCTATGGCCGTGTTTTTATATGGTTGTGCATGACAGTAAGGCAGAAATAGTGTGTTATGCTTGATCGACAATGCAAAGCATATTGGATGGGCACAATACTTTGCACACACCTTCAACTAGGTGGAATTGACTTACATGCAAAGTGGCATTCCCATCGCATAAGTACTTGATCGGATAACACACCTAGCAGCGTGTTTTTTTTATGGATGTGCATGACAGGAGCAAAAATAGTATTTAATGCTCGATGGACCATGCAAAGCATATCCGATGGGCACAACACTTTTTGTACACCTCAACTAGGTGGAATTGACTTACATGCAAAGTGGCACCCGCATCCCATTAGTGCTTGATTGGATTGCTTGATTGGATAACGTACCTAGTAGGCTCATGTTTTTTTACGGATGTGCATGACACTAGAGCAAAAATAGTATTTAATGCTTGATTGACCATGCAAAGGATAACTTGGCATGTCCATCTGATGAGTACTTGATCGGATAACTTCTCCCACTAATAAATTAAGTACTAATTAAAAATTATAATAAATAAGTAGATTATTAAAAAGAGACTAATATTTATGTAATTGTTGCCACTGCAACTTGCTTGCGAAGGACTCTCACAAAGGAGATGGCTATAGATTTTGTTCCAGGGATGGATGTGATTTTATGTAGCAAAAGAGAAGTAGTTGCATTTGCTACAATCCATGATAGTGATCCCAATTCACTTTGCCACTTTCGAAAACTTGGCGAAGATAAGGTAGCAGTTACTGTATCAAAGATTCTTAGCGCACATGTTGAGCTAAAGTATAAATGTGGAGATATGGAAACACTTGGAGATGTTATGCCCTACAATACATCCAACAAATCATTTATAGCATGGGACAAAGATGAGACTTATGCAACAGACATTATCAAGAATACAAAGTGCACCACCTTGGATTTTACTATAGGGGACATTTTACAAATGAGATCATTTGCAAATAAGATTGTAGCAGAAGGTGAAGTATTGGGATTTGAACAAGTGGAGCAATGGTCATTTGCGCAGATGAGGATTCTAAAAGTCACTGATGATGGTATGGTTGATAACATAACATCCTTATGTGATCCCTACTATGAGGTAGGCAAGAATATGAGATGGAGCATGCAATTTTTAAACATGAGAAAGAGGCACGTGGTTTTCAATGATAAAGACAACGCATACTACAATATCAAAGGACCTAAAAAGCGTGCCCATGTGCCAGGCTCTATCACTTCAAATGTGGATGATTTCAATATACTCAATTATAGAAGTGACATCTTATCTGGAGTGGATGAGTTCATTGGTTCCAAGAAACAAAATGATTTTAGAAGCGAAGCCTTATCTGGGGTGGATGAATTCTTGCACAGTGAGAAGGGCAAAGGTTTCAATAGCGATGTCTTGTCAAGTGTGGATGAGTTCATGCATATTAACAAACCTGGTGGCAATCAAGGTTGTGGATTTGTGAAAGCCATGCAAGATGTCCCAATGAGTGATGTTCTCTCAGGAGTGGAAGAGTTACAAGGTTCTCAATACTCTCGTAGAATATTGAATTCATTGAATGGTCCTAAGAGTATGTTAAAAATGAGGATGAGATCAACAGAGGATTATTCAGTATTTAACTTTGATTGTGATATGAACAAGGATGCAACGACCAATCATGGATGCTTGGTTACAAACAAATGTGAGGAGAAGAAGTGCATAAATACAGATAACAATGTGCACGAGGAACGAAAACGGTCATACATATGCATGAAGAGAAAGAGAATCCAGGCAGATCCACAAAAGCAACCAAAGAGGAAGAGAGTAATGAAGGAGGAGAACATGTTAAATGCATTGGGATATCTATGTTGCAAGCGAAGATATATGCGCTTCATTGATCTTGCAGACATCAGGGAATGTAGAGGACACATGTGGCAAAGAAGGGGAAGCAAAAGAAATGAATACCTTCTCACAAGTCTCTCTTGCTTTCTTCAGAATGGCAATAAAAGGCTAAGTTCAAGACAAAAGGTAAAACCTCTCGTAAATGGAAAAAGGATTTGCAATAAGGCATATCGCAATATTACTGGATTATCCCATGGTACATATTGGGATTTAGTCACCAAGGCAAAGGGCGGCAACAAATTTAGCATTCACGGTAATAGAGGAAGGTCCAAATCAAGAATCTCAACTGTCAGGGCAGCAGCAATTTTACAAGACTTCATACATGAAAATGCTTTGCCTCAACCCCATATATCTACCAAACTCCCTAACGGTGATGCGATCACTGAAATGCACCTTCCAATGGGCTTGACAAAGCTCGAAGTATTTGACTCTATTGCAGAAAAGCAAAGGCAAAGAGGGGATGCTGTAGCTTCTTCTCATACTTTGTATACTCTTTGGAAGAAGAACTTTGGATATGTTAAAATCCCAAGGAGGCAAAAAATGTCAAAGTGCAATGTCTGTGATGATTTAAAGCGAGCGATTGAGAGTGCAACATGTCCAAATCAAAGGGAATTATACAAAAAAAACCGAAAATCTCATCATGACCTTATTCAACATTCCAGACAAAAATATGCATTTTGGAAGGAGCAAGCTATTTCGCATCCTGATGACTACATGTGCCTTATTGTAGATGGCATGGATCAGAATACAACAACATTGCCTCGTTTTGTTGCCACTCCACCTAAATTACAAGGAAAGCACTTTCTAAAGACACATCTATGTGGAGTGTTAGTGCATGGAATTAAGTTCTTTGCAGATATATGGATTGATTCCTTGCATCTACATGATAGCAATCAAGTTGTAACATCTATTATGAAGGCAATTCGCAATGTACATGCAGAAAAAGGTCGCCTGCCACCGACTTTGAGAATACAAGCTGATAATTGCTGGCGAGAAAATAAGAAAGTACTTATGTTTGCCTTCTGCTCCATGCTAGTTGCTCATCAAATCTTCAATGAGGTCGAATGTGGATTTTTTATGTTGGGCATACACATGAGGATATCGATCAGGTTTTTAGCACAGTCTCAAGGGAGCTTAAATGCAAGGATGTGGAGACAATAGATGACTTGGTAAGAAGATGTGGCAGGCAAGTTGGTGGTCGTAAGGAAAGTACAGTATGTGAGAGGCTCGAAAGAATGTATGATTGGAAGAGCTTCATTCTACCTTTCATACAAACGGGTGGTGATGCATTGACAGGTCATACCAATCCACACTACTTTCGTTTTTTTTTTAAAGATGAAAAACCCGTAATGCAATGGCAACAGTATTCTCATGATACAAAATGGGAACTTGAAGAACCTTACAGTCTCTTAACTTCAATTCCCAGCAAGGAAAGGTATCCAACATGGGCTCCTATACAAGAATTTAATGAGAGGTCTAATTGTGAAATAGATGGATTAAAAGCATTTATTACATACAAAGAGGAAATGCTCCAGAGATATCCTGATTCGAAGCCTACTTGGAGAGAACACACTACCACTATAATTAACAAGACACGAAATTTAATAAAGGACCTTGAGAGAATGCGAGGCTCAAAGGATGTCAAGGAAGAATGCAATATGTTTTGGCCAAATGTTCATAACGATTTGCGCCCAGCTCCAGTCTTTGAAAATGATTTTGTATCATTACTCCCACGTCCATATTATGGACCGAAGAAGAAAGAGTTTATGCCACAAGTAGATATAGAGGTTGATTGTTTTGTTGTGGTTCGCGGCCATCGGATGATGAATATGAGAATGTGAAGTTTTGGGTTGCAAAAGTAGTTGATGTGCAAAGAGATGACCAAGGGAGAGCTACAACATTTACAACGGTATGGTATGAGCCAAAGGGCAGGAAGGAGAATATGGATAACAACACATTATATACTAATTGTATAATGAAGAAGTGGGTCCCAAATGATGAAGCAGTCTCTCAAGTTTCGATGGAGACAATCATAGTGTCTTGGCATTCAAGGGCAAAGAAATCAAAGAAGCACATGGGATATGAGGTAGAAGGAAAAATAAAAATACCACAGCAAACTATTTTGCATATACACGAATTTTTAAGGATGCTCGCCATGGAGGAAGTAGAAGGAGATAGCACAAATGAAGAATGTCCATGATTAAAGCTTTGTATTGAAGTCCATTGATTCAGAAGGATTTTATTTGGGTACTAGGCAAGGAGCCAATCCAAGACAATTATAATCAGAGTCATCACCTCGTATGTCAAATGAGAGTCAAAATATGCACTGGATGTCACCCAAGGGTCAAGGCTTGCCAAGACAATAGGGAGTTAATGCAGATGGCACCTGGCAAGGGACTATCACATTGAGCAATAAGACAATGGGGAGTCAATGCACCCAAGGGGCAAGGCTTGGCAAGATAACTTGTGGGATTTAATGCAGATGGCACCTGTATTTTGCACTGGATGTCACCCAAGGGTCAAGGCTTGGCAAGACAACAGGGAGTTAATGCAGATGGCACCTGGCAAGGGACTATCGCATTGAGCAATAAGACAATGGGGAGTCAATGCACCCAAGGGGCAAGGCTTGGCAAGACAAGCCTAGGTCAAATTATGCAGATGGCAACTGGCAAGGGACTGTCGTGACATTGAGCAATAAGACAATGGGGTGTCAAATTATGCAGATGGCACGAATTGAGGCTCTTTAAGAGCAACAATTTAAATTGTAAACATATGTTCAATCTATATCATTTTGGATATAAAGACTCTAGCTAAGAGCAACGTCTCTCAATGTAATCATATACATAAAGCTACAATTGCTATTATCCCTCTTTGGTCTTATGGCATCATGTCT
The DNA here is from genome assembly GCF_047967505.1 of Dipteris shenzhenensis. Lineage (NCBI taxonomy): Eukaryota > Viridiplantae > Streptophyta > Polypodiopsida > Gleicheniales > Dipteridaceae > Dipteris > Dipteris shenzhenensis. The sequence goes on along the minus strand of NC_141608.1, from coordinate 34,782,836 downwards.
TCTTTCTATTTATTAAAAGTTTTGTTAAATTTTGTGCATATTGCCGAGTGACAATGTTATTTTCATGAAATATTTAAGTCTCCTTTCATGGATTTATAAATTTATCATGTCAACGAAAAACGTCAAGGAAAAATATTTAAAATAATTAAATTAACAAATAACTTAGATATAGCTAGAATTTCTAATATAGGATTATTTCAAATTCTTGCATGTTGGTGCAAAAGTATAGATTGAAAAAACAATATTTGTATGTGAATATGATAGAGCCACAAAGTGAACTTTTGATTTGGGAAGGAAAAACGTCAAGGAAAAATATCAAAAATAATTAAATTAACAAATAACTTAGATATAGCTAGAATTTCTAATATAGGATTATTTCAAATTCTTGCATGTTGGTGCAAAAGTATAGATTGAAAAAACAATATTTTTATGTGAATATGACAGTGCCACAAAGTGAACTTTTGATTTGGGAAGAAACTTTTTAGAAAGTAAAATTTTGATTTGGAAAGGATATTTTCATAAAGTAAAGTTTTCATTTGGGAAGGATTTTTGGGCTTCGTCCAAAAACAACACAAAAAGTCCAAAATTAATGAAATAGGTGTTAAAATTATCCTTCGAAAAGGGTGATAGCAAACTGCTCAAATGAGCGGATATATAAAATAACATACATGGCGAAGTATATGCAAACTGTTACTACTACTACTACTAATTAAATGAGAAGAAGTAGACTTACCACGGTTGCCTCGAACGCCAACTGTCCGCTTGCACCAAAGTGCGAAGTACCTACGATGTCCAGCCGTCTCTTTGCAGCCCTCCTCTAGCCCTCGAACAATTTGGGATTGTCCCTATTCTGCTTCTTGAAGAACTTCCAATTAGCTTTGTCTGCCTAGCTGGGTTTAGTCAACCCCTTTGTGATGGAAGTACGCAAGGTTGATCTACGATGCTTCAAGACCAAACCTATGCACTCTCGCATATAATCCTCATTAAACTCCCAAGTTGGCGGGCTAGGGTATTTTTGTTTTAATTCATCGATGACCGCCTGCTTCTTTTGGTCATCTTGCTACTGCCAATTGGTAGCAATGCCGCTCTTGAAGTGATGGCTCATCAACCGCCTCATGGTGGCCATCACTGCTTTGCCCTTTCTATCTTCTATTATCTCTCTGTCAGCTGTGATTTGATAGGAGAGATCCCCTGATGAGTAAGGAACATTGATGGTAGCAGAGTCAAAAGGAGTGGAAGCTATGCGAGTGCTTCCAGAGCGAGGAGTAGCAGTGGGAGTAGGAGAGGGCAAGCGACCTGACTGATATCGTGTCTCCGGACCAAGTGGAGACCTGTAGGAATGTGAATGTGCTGACTCATCTACATCTCCCGAGTCAGCACAACATAAGCTGCCCTTCCTACTCTTCCTTCCCTTATGAGAGGCACGCGCAGGTGATGACCCCTTGGTCGAAGGGGCACGAGGGGATGGCTGGGCAGTACATCCAGCCATCGGTGTAGGGGAGGGAATTGCTGAGGTCCTCTGAGATAGCAGAGAGAAGAATCTCGCTGCCTCCTCATCACTTATCTACGTTACAAAACTCATTGGGACTCCCGACAAAGCCATGCGTGGCTAGTAAAGGAGTTCCCTGAGGGGTAGTCACAGTGGTACATGGAAGAGGGGTCTATAGCAGGTACTGTTCATAGTCGATGGATGTTTTTTCTCAAGTGGTTTATGAAAACTTTAAAGGGATTTGTGAGACAAAGAGCAAGACCAGAAGCAAGCATGGCAGAGGGATGGTTGGTGCAAGAGTCATTAGTATATATCACAGAGTTTCTTGCATCCACGGATCCCGATATGCCGCAAGCTTGGCATAACAAGGATGATGATCGCATCGTTGGCGAGCTTCCCCAAGGAAAAGGGATTGAAAGAAAGATGAGCGAAGAGCAAATGGAGAAATTCAATAAGTTTTGTATCCTCAATAGCCCTGAGATGCACAAGTGGATTGAGAGATATGAAGTGGCCAAAGCAGAAAGAATAAATGCAAGAACGAGATTCAGAGTAATGTAGAGGTGATCGCAACCATATCCATGGGATCTAGCTCTTCTCCCTACTCACATGTCACTTGATTGGCTACAACTGGCTCTACGTAAAGCCGAACGCGATGGAGAGATAATAAACGAGTGCGAGCGAGAGTTATCATCTGGATGTATGGTGCATGTAAGTTTCTTACCTCTTGACATAATTAAGTAATTATTTGTGGCAATATACGCTATAAAATAGATGCATCTTCATTGTTTTAATGATGCTCTTTTACAGTACAAAAAGTACAGTGCATTATGGTCATATGGACGACATTTTCACGTAGAACGCATTGATTCAAAGAGAGTCACGTATGATTGTGGAGTCATGGCTAACTTCACACAAGATAGCCGAGCAAGTGCTTCGGATACCAATCTTCTCTCCTCACAGTTGGATTATTGTGGAACCATACACGACATCCATGAAGTTGATTTCAGACGATTTAGTATTTTCATTCTTGATGTAAAATGGTTTAGAATTATTTACAACGGTCCCCATGCGACAGTGAGAAAAGATAGTAGCGGTTTCTTTGCAATAGACTCCACCAAACATTGGACCAATGAAAGTGATACTTTTGTTCTTCCCGAGCACTGTGAGCAGGTGCATACTAATGATTTAATTAATCGAAGCTTTCGTTTTTAAAGATCCATTGATACATGTACTTGAGTATAATTTCATATATATAATTGACTACATTTGGCACCCATCTTCAATATAAGTGGTTTTTTATCCGGATCGTTCTGATCCAAGATGGTGGTACGTGATCCAAGTTGCACCACGAAGTAATCAATTTTTTAAAGATAGAGATGTGGATATGGATGCCACTACCAATGCCGGATCCAATTGATGAATCTAGGGAAGAAGATGTAGATCACCATATGAGCCAAGAGGAAGATGCGCATAATGACATCGCACGGGAGGAAGATGGAGATCACGATATTGAGGAAGAAGACAATGATCATCAAGAATCACCACACTTTATTTAAGAAGATGATCAAATACTTTTAGGTGAATGTATGATGCTAGAGTACGATGATGATATAGGAGATCAACTTGGTATAGAGTTGGAGATAGACTTGTTTGGTTCCTTAGACTTGGCTCAAGATGAAACAGTTGATGTAAATGCTCTTAATTGATTTTTTTCATCTCAAACTTGGACATGAATATATGAGCTTCAAAGGCTTGATGTACATGCTCTCATATTTTTATTCTCTATGAGATCAAACATGTATGAAAATTTAAAAAACAATTGTCATTGGAAAAAACTAACTTTTAAGGCCTATATGGAAGAAAAAACCTCTCTGGAAAACGTCGCTATAAAATAGTATATCAGTGTCTCTATATAGCGACACTTAAAAGTCGCTATAGGAAGCACTTACCTGTAATAGTATGTCCTGCTCGGTGTTTTGTGGACTGGCCCTACAAAAGAGAGGAAACATACCATTTTTCAAATAAGATGTTAGAGGAAGGAGGAGATTACAAAAGCAACTTATCAAAAATATTGGATTGAGGAGACAAGGAGAAAGAGAAGGAAGAGAAATACAAAAAAAACTAGAAGAGGTGAGTCTTCTTTCTTTCTTGAAATCTCATTTTTTGTTTCAATCCTTTGAGATCAAGCATTAAAACTAGTACACAGGTTTAGCAATACAAGGAGAAGCACTCACAAAACGAAATCTCACAAAAAACCTACCTACATTGTTGAAAGAGACTCACCTTTTGAAAAGCTTCCTTTCAAGAAACCAAAGAGGGAGAAGGGTGGAGAGGGAGCACAAGAGCTAGGAGAGGGGTGAGTAGTGGTGAGGAGTGGAGAATAGAGTGGGAGGTCATCGGAAATAGGTGGGAGGAGAGATTGCCTTGCTTACAATAGAGATTAGAGAGTGCTAAAGAAAGCACCACGTGTCGCGTCGAGTTTCGGTTTTAATCCACAGCGTCACTATATAGCGACGCATTTTCATCACTATATAGCGATGTTTTTAATTAAAAGCATCGCTATATAGTGGCGGAACAGAGCAAAACATCGCTATATAGTGACGCTTTAAGACACTTTATGTTCTAAGTTAAAAAAGAACCTCATAGATGCTATTTTATAACTGTTAATATATTTTCTTGCAACTTATGTTGTGATTTTATAAGTGTAGATGGAAGGGACAAGTGGAAGCTCAAAGTGGCTTACAGAGAGGTTATACTGTCATTGTACTCATGGCAAGCAAGAAGTACGACATCAACGTCATATTATCATGCGCCACTTGCGGATGTATGGGGAGGAGCCCGAACCAGTACCCACCGTTGGTATAGCACGTGTTGATGGATTTTCGGTAACTCAAAGCTATTTAAGTTCATGCCTAATATTGGATACCAGGAAATACAACATCTTATATTTACACGAAATCTTAAAATAGGATGAGGAGGCTGATGAGGGTACGCATATACCTTCACACTTTGAGCAAGACTATAGTCTCCCGGATGATGACGAGGGTATGGTCAACATGATGGATTCTATTTTTAGGGGCACTACATCCCATGTACATGTGATGTCAGAGTCTGAGGTTAAAATGCGAGGGTTGCAATCAACACAATTGTATGAGGGTGCTAGGATGTCTAAACTACGTGCTTGTCTCTCAATCTTGAATTTGCAAGTAAAGTATGGGTGGTCGGATACAAGTGTCTCGGCCTTAATGAGGTTACCTCTTGCATTAATTTGACTCATTATTTGGATATTGTTTGTTTTGAGAATCATCATGTATGGATTAGTGTACCGAATCATCATTGTTTGAAGCCTATGTATGTTTGAATTGTGATAGGTTGCTCCAGAGGATGTTTCCTGCACCAAATACCATGCCCGCATCAAGAGATGAAGCGAAAAAGATGCTAACAATGGTGGGTATGGATTATGATACCATCCATGCTTGCCGTAATGATTGTATTCTCTTTCGTCGTGAGCATGAAGATTTGGCTAGTTGTCCAAAGTGTGGGGAACAATGATATACAGATGACTTGTAGGGTGAGCGGATACCGCTAAAGATCTTGAGACACTTTCCGATCATTGCAAGAATACAGCACATGTTCCGATGCAAATCCATAGTGGAGTTGATGACATGGCATGCATCTCATCAGTCCACTGATGACACATTGAGGATTCCCATAGATTGTGCAGCTTGGAAGCACATAGACAATCAGTGGCCGGACTTTGCGAGGGAGCCACGCAACTTACATCTTGGGCTCGCCATGGATGGTGTGAATCCTTTCGGGTTACGCTCGACATCTTGGTCGACATGGCCCATAGTCATGGTGAATTACAATATCCCACCAGGGCTAACAAAAAAAAGGGACACCTCATGCTTGCACTACTTGTTCCCGGAAAGTACAAGGCAAAAAATATGGACGTGTACATGGCACCTTTGATAGAGGAGTCACAGATATTATGAAGAGGAGTGCGGGTCTTTCATATTTCCAGAGCTCCTAGACATACCAATGATATTTTGGTCAGGGGTATCTTGATGTGGACCATGCATGACTACCCATGATATGGAGAGTGTGCAGGTATGTGGTTGTGTCTCTACATGTATAATATAGGATTATGCTTTTATGACTCTATTTTGCACGCATGTCTTATACTAACACATTCATGCACGCGTGTAGGACTTGTTACAAGTGGGTACCATGCTTGTCCTATTTGTGGACCGGGTTTGAAATCACTTGCATGCTACTCTAAACATATGAGGAAAAATGTTTATGAAGGTCATGCTCGATACCTTCTGCTCGACCATCTCACACATGGAGGTCAGCTTGATTCACCACCATCATATTTGAAGGCAAGTGACTGGATTCAAGCTTGGAGGGCGAATGGAGAGGAACCTCCTTCTGGTATGAAGAGGATATCGATCTTTCACGAGCTTGCTTATTGGGGTCAGTTACAAATCAATCATCTCTTGGATCCCATGCATATCTTCAAGAATGTGGGGGCTACTATTTGGGCACACTTGGTTGGTTCCAAAGACTCGAGAGGAGTGCGAGAAGACTTGCGTGCTATGAATAGGATGTCTTGTTTGTGGCCCCAAGTGCATGCTTCGGGAAAAGTTGTCCTCCCGAAAGCAACGTGGATCCTCTCTACGAGGGAGGAGGCAACGGTCAAGGCGGACATTGCCTCTTTTCAAACATCGATAGGGTACATGTGTTGCTTGAAAGGAGCATTTTCAAAGGACAATAAGCTTACTGGGCTCAAGTCAGGCTCAAGTCCCATGATTGGCACAAGGTCTTACAGGTATTCTAAGCTATAGAATTAGTGTATCGATAATCGTAATGCGTTAGCGTAATTATGATTATGTTATATTGTTGACATGACTTCTTTGTTGCTTTGATAGTTCATCCTCCCAAATACAATAAAAGGGTGCTTACAAGAAGATGTTAGAAATGCTATATTCAAGATCTGTGGTATTGTGAGGTATGCTTACTATCAAATCGCATTGACTGCATTTTCTTCAATTTAAGCTAATTAATCTGTAGACTGATTATGAAAATATCTTACATGGACATGTGAAATAGGTGGATATCTCAAAAAGAGATCTCCATATCGAGCATTGAGAAGGCTAGGGTGGCACCCATCTTCAATATAGGTGGTTTTTCATCTGGATCGTTTTGATCCAAGATGGTGGTAGGTGATTCAAGTTGCACCACGAAGTAAGCAAATTTTTGAAGATAGAGATGTGGATATGGAGATGCCACTACCAATTCCGGATCCAATTGATCCCAATGAATCTAGTGAAGAAGATGAAGATCACAATATGAGCCAAGAGGAAGATGTGCATAATGACATCACACGGGAGGAAGATGGAGATCACAATGTTGATCTAGATCATCTTGGTTCATTACATTGTCATTGCTGTTATATGTTTTCATGTTTGTCTTTTATAGCCTATCCTTCTTCAATAGCCTGATAGGATTTGTTGGAGTAATTTGTATGAGGCGTTCTATTGTTTTTAGGGTCCATGTTATAATTATCTATTAAAAATTCATGTTGGCACGTGTGTAGATCTGAATTTTATTTCTTGATTTTTTCACATTTGTTTTTGTAATGACTCTTGAGTGTTAACGTAATGCATTACCATTGGACCTAGATGTCTCAATTACTTAAATCATATTTGTTGTTTTTTGCATGTACACATCGTGACTCATCGTGGTTGTAGAACCTCACGAGTGCTTACGTAGAACCTCATCGTGGTAGTAGAACCTCACGAGTGCTTACGTAATGATTGTTGTGTGAATTAGATCAATACCTCTACCTTTCTCATGGTAGCCACCCCTTCAGAGAGAGAGAGAGACACTTGGAGAATTGAGTTGCAACAATTTGTCTGTAGGGTGTGCGTTCGACATATAATAACATTGAGTGATGAGCAAATAAGATACATTTTGCATACCAAGCCTAAGCTGGATGAAATGCATCAGTGCATACTTGCTCAATTTGACTGTAGCTAGAGGAGGCACAGAGAGGTGGAGTGGACAGAGGAGAAAGAGGCTATATTAAGTTTCCTACCTAGAGTGCTGGGTGATATAGTTGCACAATGGGAAATGGTAAAGCAGTCAGAGCCCTTGACAGATGCCGCAAGGTCGAAGTTGGATAGGTGGCTCATAGAATGGAAGGAATTGCCATTCATAGGAAAAATCAAAAGGAAAAGGGTGTGGCCGGCAGACCATTGAACATCGCCATGCAATATTATACCCAAGTTGCAAGTGGGTCATCAAGAAAAATAGACACGAAAAGTCAAGACGGCAAGGCATAAATAGACTTGTGCATGAAGTTTGCTGACATGTGCTCTACAACGGTGCACTTCCCACTAGTTGCATTGACAATTCTTGAGGAATTAGGTGAGGGGGTGGAAGGAAAAGTGTACCGGGTTAAGATAGAGGGTGTGCTAGGTTTCAAGCAAACCCTATCTTATGTTGGCATGAAGTTGAGGCACGATACTGCACATGCACAAAGATCGTTGAAGACAGAGTTGGCAATGACTGTAATGAATAGGGTCGTGTGTCACGCAATTGGTTACACACACATTAGCGATCTTTGATTAATCAGTCCATACTTCAATAGAAGTAGTATTCATGACATGCTCATGAGCCTACCTTCCATGTATCATGATTATCTAAACTGGGTGAGGCGAGGCAAGCCCCGCGAGCAACCCCGCAATGCGTGGCATGATACAGGGAGTCAGATGCAAGCACACCTATTCTATAAGAATGCTCTTACCATTTGCATAGCTATTGCTACTGCAATGAATGAAGTGCATGAGAGGGGGTTCAGACACACTCATTTGAATGCTGGAAACTATGTGCTCCATTTCACAGTAGATGGAAAATCTATGCGGGTGAGCATTATTGATTGGGGAAGGTGTCTCCACAAAACTAAGAGCAAGCCTGAGCACGTTCAGGTGCATGCTCCAAAGTTAAGATTTCCTTGGTTTGCACGAGAGCTTTACGCAAGAAATGATGCTTTTCCTCAATCAAATGGTGCAAGGTCAGACATGCAGATTGCTATGCTCTCGGTTGGTTACTTGGTGAAATAGCCTTGGGAAATAGCCAACTTCCTACCCCTCGGTGCAGGTCCACATTGTCAAATGATGAACTATAGTCAAGGCATGTAATCAAGTTGTTGTGGGATTGTAAATTGTACTTGTGCCAGAATGAGCCTCGGGAATGGATCACAATGGAAGTGCAGCTAACTAAACTGTTGATGAAAATGGCGCAATGCATCCAATGGACGATATGAAAACTTATCTATAAATTTTTCATTTGCAAGTCATCATATTTCCATTTCCAACTCATCATATTTCCATTTGCAAGTCCTGTAGTTTTTAAATATTCCTAAAACAAAATTTGCACTATTTTGAAATGGATTTATGTTTTTTCATTGGTTGTTTAGGATTTATGCTTTTTCATTAGTTGTTAAGGATTTATGTTTTGAAATTTCGAGAAAACAATCTTCTGCAATAGGATGAGAAGCAAATGTGTTTGAATGTATGTATGTATCATGTCCTGAACTCATATATTTGCTATTATGTTTAGGGTTTAGCACTTCACCAAAACAATGGCATCGTCATCAAGAACACCCTCTCGACCATCCACATAGGCCAAGTATGAAGTCCAAGAGGAATGCACTCACGGTAGTCAAGTGATGCAGTTCATGATGGACATGGCTGACGCTACCACGCATCTATCACTAAAAGAGCAAACAAAGGCAATTGCCCAAGCCAGTGTTTTCCACAACCCTAATGGCATGAAGTACCCAGCTATACATCTCCTCGTCTCAGATGATGATTTAGAGACCATATGGGATTGTAGAAAAAATGCTCCTAAACATGGGCGATGGTCCCTTACGCGGTGTTATAGTGAAGCCATGAAAGAGAATGCACAATGCATTTGGGAGATGATTTTTGCTAGGAAATTTCACTCAGAAATTCCCAAATACTTTGCAAAGATGCTATATGCAAAGTTTGTGCTTGGGCATGAAGTGGACTTTGCCTTAAACACTCGAGCACGTGAGGATCCATGTACGCCAAGCAGCACCAGACCCGTGCTAGTCGAACCTCCACAAAGTGTCGATAGTCTAGTCTCACGTGAATATAATATTTAAATATGGCGATCATTTACTTTCGGGATTTTTTGAATAATTCCAACCCAACATCAATTGATAAGTTTGTATGTGACTTTATTGAATGTGTAGCCTCTGTTACAAGTTCAAATTTCTATATGAATGTCGAAGAGGGAGCTAGACAGGGACCACATGTCGAGCGAGATGTCACGTTTACGGCTGCCACTATATGAGATGCAATAGCAGAGCATCGATGAGTGCTACAAGAACTTGAGCAGGTGAGAAGTGACAATGAAAGATTACATGCACTATTATCCCAAACCATCAGCGGCTTGATATCGACAATGCATACGTGGAGATGTGCATAATAGCAAGCAATTATTCTCAACAAGCGCGTGATGCACAAGCTGCCTTGCAACATATTGAAGATGGGGGAGTACTCTCCGCAATCAGTTGTGATTTTGTTGGCCTCATCGTGCGCAAACCATCCACGGTACCTAGAACATTACAATACATCGTGGATGGGCCATGTTGTCCAATCTGCCAAGATCATTTTGACAGGGCCACAGGATACAATGCCCTCCCTTGTGATCATCACTTTCACCTTGTCTGTTTGGTGAATACCTTAAAGGTGAGAAGTGCATGTGCAGCATGCAACGCTCCTGTGGCTCATGAGTTGTATCACATACTCGACATCAGTGCAACATACTCTCCTGATCCAACTTGGCTACATTCAATTTAAATGCTAAGGAGAGGAAGATTTTTGTATACAATCATATTTATAATATAAAATTAATTTTTGGGCATGTAATATTATCTATTTGCAATAAATATTTTGAAGGTTTGTTTCAAAGGTGTATTTATTTCAATATTCCTGTTACAATGGTGTATTCTCAATTTTACATAAATTTGTTTACGATGATAATTGAAATGTATCTTATTCTCATAAGTGTAATACTTTGTTTTAGTAGTCGATCATCTCCATCATCCATGGCAGTCATCCTCGCAATACTAATGCTTATTGCTAGCATGGTGCTCGGGATAATGATTATTTGCAATGACTGTTTCATCGTGCTATATTGCCACAGGCTGCATATTCTACTGGGCACTCAGGGAACCCATGTACCAACTGCCGCTGGTGCACGAGTTGGGTAGAGAACATTTTCAGGTTCATTTATTTTGATCCTCATAAAGTCATGTATGAATATAGCCAATCTTGATAGAATCTTTTAAGAAATGCAACGTCCTTCTTAAGCAAGAGACAATGTATGTCTAATAACAGATATTACATCTCCACCGTCTAGCATCGTAACATTATTCTCCATGTTTGCAACAACTTCACCCTAGCAGGTGGTTGTAAGATGGCAGCCACTCTTTGTGCACCATCGCCTCTACACTGTGGCATTGTCTTATTAACATCTGCCACAAAGTTCCATAACATCCTTGCCATTGAGCCTCGAAATTCTTGATGGGAGATATCACGTCTCCAATGATTTCCTACTATCATTGTAGCATAGTTGCGTGCTACTGTTGGACCTCCATTCCTCTCTAAAGCCATTGCATACTATCAAATTAAGGAGTTCAGTTAATTCAATTGCTTTCATAATCATCAAAAACAATTTATCCCTTTAAAATGCATTTTCAGCCAAACTTCCAACATGTGAGTACGCCATGCAAGCTTGCTAGACCTCAAGAGAGAGAAATCATCCAACTGTCTTGCCCCCTCCCGACGTGGTTTGATGATTATAAATGTAGTAATCTACCTGTTAAAATAGGCATGGGATGGCAAGTCGCCTTTTCCCACGTCCTTCTCTCTCCTGAGTAAACATCTATCTGCACTATGATCATCCGCAACATCATGCTCTATTGACAGATGTCAGTATTTTACACACACTACTGCAGCAGCTAACATCACGTACACAAGTACATCAAGGTTGCAAGCAATTGGATAATATGTTCCAAGTTTGAACATTGAAGTAAAACAATTGTAATACCACCTAAATACTATAGCAATACTTCTAATTGGTATGATATCCATCAACAAAATTAATGACGTCAATGTATGTCAATTTTATTTTGAATGGAACATGAGCACGATTGTAATATCATCTAAATGCTATAGCATAATTTTGAATTGATATGACGTCAATTAACAAAATTGATGTGGATGTCAAACAAAAAAAAGCTTTAGCATAAATTTCACATGGTATGATGTCAATCAATTAGCACAATATTTAATAAGTCAAAATGTAAGCATGATCAACAATGTATATAGTATTTCAAGCATGGGAATGATTGCTCATGAGCAATCACAAAGTTTCCTCTTCCTCATTCTCCTCATCGCTAGAGCTTGCTTCGGTTGCTACTGTGAATTGCAATTGTCTAATAGTGGGAGGATCATGCAACGGACTTGGGAGATCACAATGTACCCACTTAGCTAAATCTCCATCATTGCTCTCCCTTAACATCATCCAAAACTCTACCATTTGCATAAATGTATACCAATTTCTCTGCTCTTTCTATCTTCAAGTGATGTCTTGTGATTGAATGAACAAACTTGTAATTACTCCAATTTCGTTCACTCGACAAATTGCTACAAGGTTGGGATAGCACTTTCAATGCCAACATTTGCAAATGAGGCGTCAAAGATCCATACTCTTCCCACCATCTCCATGTAGGCGTCTCCTTTGTAAGGTCTCGTATTCTTGTATATGCAAATAAACCTTCCCTATTTTGAAAAGTGGATAATTCCTTGATAGCAGCAGCATATTCAGATACATCCTCAAAAAATCATCCCAAGAGACTATGCCAAGGCTAAATTATGTGTTTCAATGTGTTCAGATGATACTCCCATCATTGGGGATCTATAATATGGTCAGCATAGTGGAGGTCATTGTGAGCATGATTCCATCGCTTTCAAAACATCTTTTGCAAAGTGGCATGACGAACGGAGCTGTAGCCAACATTGTCACCTGTGGATCTTCTATTTTCCTTTAAGAGGTCTCGCTCGGCAGTCCACCATGCCATGTAAGCATTGCCCAAACTTGGACCTTTCACATCTAATTTTTGAATGGCAAACCATACCGGCCTCATTGCATCAACTGCATCAACTATTCTCTTCCAAAAGCTAGCAGTGTGAGCCATTTGCTTCATCTCTATGAATTCAGTGTGAGCGTTTTGTGTGGTTGACTCAGCTATCCACTCGCTAGCTTCTACATTGAATAATGTCCCTATTACTACTCCTTGTAGCATGAGCAAACGGTCCAACATTATATAGTTTGTTCCGAAACGTGTTTCACCAGGTTTCAAAAACTCTAGTGGACGTTCTGCAGGTTGGTGGTTTTTGAATATGCCCAACAATCTCTCGTGGTTGAGAAAGTATAACACCAATCTTTTTCCTTCATCTATAGTGGCTTTGAACCACACAATTTTGGATGATTTATACCAATCCTCAAGCACAAGGTCAAGGCAATGGCAAGAGCTTGGCAAGAGCACGACGATGCCCAAATAGTAGAATATTTCTGATTTATGATTTTTCCAGCGCTCCTATAGTTCTTCGCATTGTCGGTGATTATCTGAACAACGTTATGCTCCCCAAAATCTAGGATTGCAACCTCCAATTGTTCAGCAATATATTCACTGTCTTGGATGTCCCACTTGTGTTGATGGATTCACGAAAAGCCTCCCCCTTAAGTGTCACTACCATCATATTGATAAGAGGCCTCTTAATGACATTTTTCGATCCATCACTAACAATGGTGCATCTCGTTCTCTGAATACCATCGTATACTACTTGCTCCATCTCTAGTTTCATCCTCTCATAGTATGCATCTAGGTAGTTGTTGCGAACAACATTGTAACTGGGCAACCTAAAGCCTGGACCCGCCTTTGCTACTGATGCCATAGCTCTCTTCCAATGCAGGTTTTGAACCATGCTTAGTGGGTAACCAATGTGACAAATGGCCTCAAAAACATCTGGTTGCGCTTTCTCTATATGTTGTTGTCTAAATGACTCTTCCAAAGATCTTTGATGCGGATGTGCACGCGATTGTGAGCGAGAAATGTCACCACATTGTCCACTATCCATATACTTCATAGAGTAGCTTGCCATTTGTGTGAATGAGGCCACATCACTACTTTAGCACATCTACAGATTGACTAGTTGGAGGTGTGAGTAAATCATTAAGCATACGTTCTTGAGGCTGGGATTGGTGACGTGTGACTATATCATCTATGTGGTTGTCCGTACTTTTAGGCATTTGGCCACTTAGAGTGGCTATAACTCACTCAACTCCTGGTCCCTTGCATTTTCCAATCTATTTATTGCTATCACCCAAGAAGTGTTTTTGCATTCTTGTGCTAGAGCCTGAGTACTCTTCATGACAAAAGTTGCATTTCCACTTCTTGTTAGGCAACATTGTAACGTAATCGCGAGCCTTTGTTGGATTCCTTCCTCGTTTTTTTGGAGCCCATTAGTAATCATGTTCTGGATACTACCATATCATTTGGGATCTATGACACATCACATTCTCTTGAATCATTTGCAGTTCTACGTCCAAAATCAATGTGGCTATTTGGAATACTGACTTAGAATACTCCATGCAAGCTTACTAGACCTCGAGAGAGAGAAATGATCCAACTATCTTGTCCCCTCTTGACATAATTGGATGATTGTGAACGTGGTAATCTACCTCTTAAAATAGGCATGGGATGGCAAATTGCCTTTACCCACGTTCCACCGTCTCTCAAGTAAGCATCTATCTGTACCATGATCATCCGCAACATCATGCTCTATTGACAGATGTCGGTATTTTAGACACACTGGTACAATAGCTAGCATCACTTACACAAGTACTTATAAATAATCTTACTACTACTTTCCAAGCTATGAGAAATTGTTTTACTACTACTTTGTAAGCTAGGAGAAATTGTTAACCTAAAATCCTCAGTCCTCAATATTGTTTTTTCCCTCCCTCCTCCTCCCCCTCCCTCCCTCCCTCCTCCCCCTCCCCTCTCCTCCCCTCCCCCTCCCCCTCTTCACTCCCTCCTCCCCCTCCCTCCCTCCCTCCTCCACGTGTGCTCCTCCTGCCCTCCCCCTCCCTCCCTCCTCCATGCCTGCTCCTCCTCCCCTCCCCCTCCCTCCTCCTCTACTACTTCTCCTCCTCCCCCCTCCCTCCTGCTCCTCCCTCCTCCCTCCCCCCTCCTCCATGCCTACTCCTCCTCACCCTCCACACCTGTTGGTCTGCCCCCCTTTCCTCCTCTTCAACTACTGGTCCTCCCTCCCTCATCCCTCCTCCTCCTCACCCTCCCTCTTCCTACGTGCTGCTCCTTCAAGCCTGCATCTCCACACCTTCTCCTTCTTTACACTCCTTTAGTCATGGCGCCATTCGAGGACGTCTCCAACAAGTACCAGGTTCACTTAGAGTTGGAGGCTGAATATGCAAGCACACGTAGTCTAGTCTTGGTTCGCAAGGAAAGAAGCATCTCGACATTTGGGTAGAAGAACCCTTGTATCCTTTAGATCTTGCCAACCAAAAGAGCCCTCCTTTCCATACAATGCATGAGCTAGTTTGGTTTGTTGGAAATGGACGATCGGGGTTGCTTGGTTATTGCAATCGGTTAAACAATGCTCAATCAATGGCTATGCAAGAAAGAGAGATGTGCAGAGCCGAAGTAGAGATGCTAGCACATTTAGGAAATAGCACCATTGTTGCAATGCATAACTCTATGCAGGGTCTTCAAAGTGAGAACTAGGATCTTCATGATAAAGCCAAAGCATTGGACTTGGAGCGACAAAAATTAGAAGAGTCACTCTGTAAGCTAGTTGAGTCCAAAAAAGGCTTGGAAAGATCTATATACAATCAAGTTCGACGAGCCGTAGAGAAGGAATGAGAGAAGACAGAAGAACGAGTGCAAAAGATGAAAGAAACACCTTTGGGATTGAAGGAGAGGAAAAGAAGGTACTTACATAACATGGATGCATTGGCACCCACTGGTGGTGCTAGAAAGAGGAGAGTCCGGGCTACAAGGTTGGTTATCAAATGTTCCAATGAGATTACACTCTTTTGTGCTACACTGTTTGTGAATAAGTTTTTATTGTGTTCTTCTTTAGGAACTTCATGGAAGATGTGATGGGAAGAACGGACGGGGATTATATTGATTGTTCATATGCTCTAGCTAGTTTATTAAAGTCAAGCGATGTCATTGGGATACTAAGGGACCCAAGACACAAGTGCCTATGTGTGCAAGTTATTGAGGAGGTGATGAAGGACTTCAAGGATATTGTGGATGCAAAAGAGATGCTTGCAGCTTGTGATACTGCCGGTGTAAGTCGTGAAGCTTAAACATCTATTTTAAAAATTTTCAAGTCTGCTATTTTGGGAAAGTATAAGAAGTCTACAGTGCCCCTACCCACACCTTGGTCTGTGAGACATGCACAGCGAGAAACAAACCAATGTGCAAGAAAAATGCTTGGAGGATACTATTGCATAAGGGGCACAATGACTTGGAAGAGTAAAAAGAAATCTGGCTTGCAAACCTTTGAGATGAATGCTTTCAACAATGTCTACTTAGATGTTGAGAAACTCCAATAAGCAATGGTCAAATTCTATGGCATGAGAGAAGATGGTAAGAGGAAATCCATTATAGCATTGCACTTTACTTAGTTCATTTCCTATATCATGTTTATCCTAACGATTTTTCTCTTTTGTTATACATATTGCAATGGAAAGCTCATATTTGTCATCAAAATGAATGAAGCTCAATTGGTGAAAGAACACAAGTTAGAGAGAGTTAGCATCTACATTATGGAATAAAGCCTTAGCCTTTATTCAAGGGGATGAAGAAGTAGAGCAAGATTTCTCAGTGCAATCAGAGAAAGATATATGGTGGCTTGCAGCATTTGAGACTCCAAAAGAGTCCCATGAGACATTGAAGTGGGTTCTAGATAGAACAGGAATCCCATCGACCATCCGAAGACAAGAGGAAGGGCAAATGACAATCAATGGCCATGGAACCTTTCAAGTTGAATGGCATCTTGCTGGTGATTTCAAAACCCTCAAGTGCTTGCATGGTTGTGATACAGGGGCAAATGCAATGAACACATGCCTTTATTGCATGTGTTTGCAATGTAAGCAAAAGGCTGGCTTACAATGGGAGAATGGCATTCTATTTTGCAGCCAAACGCAAGCTCCTAATCACGACAAGAAGGATCCAAAGTGGGATCCCATCTTGCCCATCCCACTTGAGAGACTACACATATGTACTTTACACGCAGAACTACATGTACTTGATAAGTTGTTGTATTTTCATCTTGTTTATGCTTGGAATTAAATTCCGCAAGAAGTATCCGCACGGTGCATTGCAGAGGTTGAGAAGTTATTTTCAAAGATGGGATTCCATGGAGAACATGTCAAACTTAAGGAGGATAAGAAAATGTCTAGGGCAACATATAATCTTCTTGCAAAAGTGTCCATGGGTGGAGGGAAGGCAAGGAGATTCCTATCGAACCACAATCATGACAAAGACAAACATACATTGTCTCAAAGTAGTTTGGGTTGGGAATATTGGAAAGCATTGTGTGAATGCACGACCAATAAGGCTTCTCATCCTCAACTAGCAACTTTGAGAGCTGAAGTATGGACAAAGGTAGATGCATTGATAAAATTGCTTCGCCAGGTTCAAATCGATGAGATGTATTATGAAAGGTTCAGGATGGCTGTGAAGTTTATGCAATTAATGGTGAAAGCATGGGGGGAGTCGCACATTACACATTACATGGTAATCTTGGCACCATCGTAATATTTAGCACTTGCTTTATAAACAGTTTTTGTTGATGATTTAATTCTCATCATGTTTGCAGCATATTCTCTATGCACACAGACCATGGTTTGTACAAAATTGGGGTCCTTTGTCCATTTGGAATACACAAGGCATGGAGAAGTGACACTATAGAGCCAAGGCAGCCTACTTCAAGAACTCAAGGCATGGTGGTGGTGTCACTCGTAGCAATGCATTGCATGAGATGTTCAATTGGTTTTTTAGATGTTTACTAGGAAGGACTTTGAAGTCTGAAAAGGCAAAGGCATCAGAACTTGCAAAAGCTATTCAAATTGTATCAAAGAATAGAAGGCATAATGCTTGGAAAGCATCCATAGGGAGTCAAGGAGTCGCACTTGGTTGCAAGGTAGAGTGAGAGAAGGGAGCAGATGGGTCCAACCACCAACAGAAGCTATGGTGTAATTTTATACAAATATGAAATAAATATATTGCTTATTTTGACCACAATTTGTGTACTCACTCTTTAATATCTTGCTTATTTTGACCACAATTTTTGTACTCACACACCATGGTGAAGGAGGGGGGAGAGAAGGGAGGGGCGTGGGGCAGGGCAAGGGGAGGGGTGGATGGTAGCAAGGGTGGGGGGAGGGGGGGATGGGGGGTATGGGGGAGGGTGACAGGTGTGGGCGGGGCAAGTAGGGGGAGGGCAAGGGGGGGGGAGGGCGACAAGGGTGGGGGGGGTGGAGGGGTTAGGGCAGGGGGCATGATGAAACCCTAAATGTAATTAAAAGGGATGTCAAAACATGATGGGCGCTAATAAAACATTAAAAAAAACCCTAACTCTCATTATTCAATGGTAAGAGTGAAGAACACTGCTAGACCCACTGGACGCCGCCTCCACCCTTCCTTCTTTAGCTCCAACACCTCCATGGCATCTGCACACATGAACCTATTCGAGTCCGATGGCACCTCCCTCGACTCTCGTGAGCCCTCCCCCAACTCTCGTGAGGTCTCCCAGGCTTCTCCTTAGCTTGAGCCTTCCCCTCAGCCTCAGCCTCAGCCTCAGCCTTTCGCTTAGCCTTCTCCCCAACCTTCTCCCCAGCCTTCCCCTCAGCCTTCCCCTCAGCCTCCTCAGCTTGACCCTCAACCTTCCCCTCAGCCTTAGCCTCAACCTGTTGATCCTCACCCTTCCCCTCCCAATAAGAGCCCTCTTTGGATCGAACAAAATGTATTCGATAACCTCTCGGACATAGAGAGGCTTCCTGAGAGCCAACAGACTGCTAGGAAGAGCACCATCTTCCCTCTCCGATAGATACAACCCATCGCAAAGATGATCCCTATGCCCATGAGGAGGCTAAAGCAGACTCCAAGAAAGCCCCATCCCAAAGAAGGCCAAAGCTCCAGACGTCAGCGAGAGGACTCATAGGAGGACGAACATAGACAAGAGCAGCAGAAGAAGTTCAAGGCAGATAGGAGGCCGTGGCCCCCACAGGAAGCCGTACAAAGCGAAGCCAGGAGCACAGGCCCTGAGGGAGATCAGGCAAATGCAGAAGACCACCAACAACTTGATCCCACATGCTCCCTTCCAACGTGTGGTACGGGAGATAGCACAGGGATACAAGGACGATGTGTGCTTCAGCACAGGAGCTATGGGGGGGCTCCAAGAGGCTACGGAGCAAGTGACCACTGCTCTGTTCGAGGATGCCAACTTGTGTGCCATCCATGCAAAGCGTGTCACGGTCATGGACAAGGACATAGCTCTGGTGAAGCGGCTACGGACTGACCCAAGTTTGAAGCCCTAGATTCTCTTGCAGCCCACTCTTAGGACTTAGACCACCGCTCCTTGCCCTTGAAGGCACTATCTTGTATCTAAGGCCCAAGGGCTGATTTTTTTAAATAAAATATATCGACATTCTCTACACTCTTGCATTGTTGTGTATTTTCCATTTCTATGACTATAGTAATTGATCATTTTAATGTAAGTTTTGATTTCTGTCAAATCCTGAAGGAATTTCATCGTCATGCAGAAGGGAAAAGTGTCCGGCACATTGCAGGACCCCAGAAAGCCCAAAACTTGCCATGGTGCGAATTTGGGCATTCTACCAAAGCCCAAAACCCGCCATGGCATGAATTTGGGCATTCTGGCAGAATGCCCAAATTTGCGCCATGGCGGGTTTTGGGCTTTCTGGGGTCCTGGCGACATGCCGGACACTTTTCCCTTCAGCGTGACGGTGAAATTTCTTCAGAATTTGAAAAAATGAACTCTCGATACCTAGAGTTGGTGAAAATGATACTAAATTGGCTAGAAATTTATTAAATTAACACAACTAAAATGATGGAGAAAATATATCATCAATGACTTAAACAAAATACAATGGAATTCAAGACGAGTAATGATACCTTAAAACAAATAATAAAGACATGTAGTCATGTATCCATTGAAATATCCATTTAAATATATGTTTATATGTACAAAAGGCCTCACAGGCTATCTTTCTTCTTGGCTAGTTCAAGTACATCAAGAATAGGGGTCTTTGAATCCCCTAGTGGATTCCTAGATATAAATCTAGGTGCAATAGCACTAACATCCTCCTCTCCTGCTGCCAAAGACATAGCCATTGCCGTCAATGCCCTGCCATGAATGTTCGATCCAAAGGCATTGATAGCAGCCACGCAGTGTACCAAAATGACTTTGTTGGCATTCTGAGCAATGTTGGACTATCCGATAGCACATGAGAATGCCTTGCACTTTAGAAGCTCCTAAGGACCTCGAGGAGAAAATTTGTTGTGAAGGACCTCGAGGAGAAAATTTGCTGTGAAAGACCACGATATGCTCTGCGACTTTGCCAAGGTAATGGGCCAAAGAATGATCTCGCCCAAATGTGCTGCGAACATTACCCTATCGAGATGAGAATTCATCAAGCTCAAACGCATCCTGCAACAATTCAACAAACATTAGAAGGCCGACAAAACAAATTATACTGAAAGAACATCAAAATAAAAAATATTGTTCAAAGTTACCACTACAGTGTCATCAGCTTCTATCCCTTCCTCATTTGCAATGTTGATGGAACCAGGTGCTGTGTGATGTTCCATTTGGGAGGTGGACGCTTTCTCCTGACCTGTGTTGGAGGTGGAAGCTTTTGCATGAGAGGGTTGTGCATCGTAGATGGGCATGTTTGCATCCCTCATTGAAACCAGCGTTGTCAAGAGAAAGTCTTCCATTGTCTGGTCTTCGGTACCTAAAACCTCGAGATCTTTAATTTGACACTTGTGTCAACATCGAACCTCGATAGGACTCCAAGTGCCTCATCCTCTCGTAGTCCGAAAAGAATCTCTATGTCATGGAGGAATACATGCTCTTATCCATCGATGATGGGGAAGACAAGGACCATAATTTTGAGTGTGGGTCAATAGGGTCTCTGATGCAGATTCTTGCTCTACTGGGGGCTCTTGAAGTAGGCTCAATTCTTCCATCTCCTTTGTTGGATTGTCAAGACTCTCTTCCATGTAGATGTCTGAGTCTAGTCTAGGGACGACCAGATCAGCAGTTCTACTAGAGGGGGTGCTAGACGATGAGGCTTCTTCCTCTAAATTTCCTTCTTGGAGAAGGAAGATGAATGTCATCTCCCATGAAAGGAATTTGGTGCCTGTATTTCCTGTGATCCCTACATCTAGGATGTCTTGAACTTTGACTATCCTAAACCCTTCGTCTATAAGGTTGTCACAAAAGCGGGCCAAGCACTTTACAAACTTGGGTTCCTCTACGAACAGATGCTTTATGTAATCTATGGGAATCTATCTCTTTGAAGTGTGGTCAAGTGTATAGGCAAAATTTGAGAAATTATCTTGCATGTAATCAGACTCCTTCAATAGAAATGACACTTGCCCCTCCTCCTCAGATGTAGTACTTTCTTCTTCAGTCTCACTGTCTGACTCCTCCTCCTTGCTTGTTCCTTCTGGTTCTTCTTCTATTTCCCATCTGTTGCTCATATCAAATTTCTTGGCCTCTCCCTTCTTATTATGCACTGTAATTGTACCCATCTTCCAGTTTTGTATTGCTCCTACCTGTCTGAGCCAAGGTGTGCCCAAAATCAATGGATATGCTCCCAAACCAGCAGGCATAATGTGGCAATTAATGCAACAGGATACTCCAAAATACTCCAAAAGCATCCACTGCTACTCCTGTGCATATACCCAGACACTTCACCTTCGCATGGTTTGCCAATCGGAGCCTAAAATCTGAATGAGCATTCAATTTTAGCCCCAACCTCTCCATACATGCCTGAGTCATAACACTTATCTATGCACCGCCATCAACATATGCCTCTCCAACACTCATACCCCCACACCATGCATCCACTACAGGGCATAAATCTGGAAGATCTTCTACAGACATCATCTCCATCTCTCCTCTCGTAGGCTCCTGCTCATTACTTTTCCTGGGATTAGCCAACTTCTTCCATTCTCTTTTGAGCTTCGAACACAAACCAAGTAACTGTGCAAAAGTTATATTAGCTGTTCTCCCCTTCAAATCATTCATCAGTGTGTATTCCTCTTGTCCTTGCCCCATATGCAAATCTGAAGTCTTGTAATGTTTCCTGGGCCTCCGACTTCTTTTTAGGAGACTGAGGGCTGAGATCAAACTCCACATGCTTCCCTTTTTTTGTAGAACGTCCATTTTCTCCTATTGCACTCCTTGTTCTCTTTGCTACTGGCATGATCTCCGAAATAGTCTCCACCCTAATTAGGCTAATTGCCTTCCCTTTTCCTTTATCTTCCCACTTGACTCCACTGGTAGAGGGTTGATTTAGATCCTTCACTTCCACATTGAAGTCTCCTGACCTATCATTTGTCTTCTGCATCACAGGATAAACTTCTCCACCTACTCTTGCCAGCTTATCACAGTGAGGGCTGATATGTCCCCACTCTCCACAGTTCCAGCACTTCACATTGCTCATGTATCCCCGTCCTCTACCTATTCCAGCTATATTTCCGTCACTCCCAGCCTATGCATCTCTCTTGTTTTTTTGCACACCTCGGCCTCTTCCTCTTCCTGCAGTCTCCATCCAATTTAGACTGAGTGACTTCATAAGCTCTATAGCATCATGCAAGTCCTTCTTCACGGAGTCATCCTGCATAGGAACATACACCAGCTCTCTCTCTTCATAGGCCTTTATTATTTCTGGACTTCCCATCAAATTCCTAGGCTCTTCTTGCATGCCAAGCTATCATAGTCTCTTGACTTTCCATTCCTTCTCCCTAGCCACTCTGACAGCATCTTCAAAACTATCCAGATTCTTCAGCTCCACTTTCAATCTGAGTGTAGGCTTTAGGCCAGCTATGAAACGATCACACTTGATCATTTGAGGTGGTACTTCCGGAACAAGAGCTTCACACCACAAACTCCATAATCTCCCAAACTGGATTATGTACTGATTCACATCTTGTTCTTCTGCATGTCTCACAGAGCATAGCTCTTTCCAGACTTCATTAGGGCTCCTCGCTTGTGCAAACCGTACAAGGAAAGCTACTCTCACCACTGTATACTCTAGATTTTGTTGCTGAGGATGAGTAGTCCTGAAGGTAGCAACTTGAGTCTGCAACCATGCTTTTGCATCTCCCTGTAAACAATAATTCAATATCTGAAACAAAATCTCAGGGGTTGCCCTATCTTTCATAACTGCTGTAAATTCCATCCTTTCCAAGAACCTTACTGCTTTTTCATACGGCATCCCCCAGTATTTTGGGAAATCATGTGCCATCCTCACAATCTTTCAACTATCACACCCTGGCTTTCTCAACCACAACATTAAAACTGGAAGGCAACAAAACAAACACACTACTAAAGAATCTCACTCTACATCCGAAGAGCATTCTTTTTCCTGTGTGCAAGCACTTTCAGAGCTCTCTGCACTCTGGCTCGGAGTCGGATCACACATAGCTGGACTTCAATGCATCCATCCTTCCTATGACCACATTCTCCACACCACTTACACTCACCACTTACACTGTATCACTATTATGTGTGGATTTGTCCCCATTGCTTGCAACACATCTCAGAACATCTGCTCTTCCAATCTTGTAAACTGAAGTGAACTGCCTCCGTGGAGGCACCAAAACGTGAAGGCAAAAAAGTAGTAGAGCTAATTCATGCCTTTATAGCAAACAACATTCATAGATTCAAACTTAAATACCCAGAAAAGTGTATAACCTTTATTTATTCATTCAAGTTCTTCTTTATTATACAAGTTGAACCAATAGATTTCATCTGGTAGATCACAATCACTAGGTAAGTTCATATCCATCCACTCTTCCTCTTCCACATGCAACACTATATGCCATATAATAGCATCTCTACAATCCAGCATCACTTCATAATGAAAACTCCAATTAAACCTGATAAACTGAACTTCTGGATCAATCTTTATCATAAGAAACATGAGAAAACCACACAATTCCTCTGCTTCTGTATGCAATGGGCTAAAGTTCTTTGCTGCAGATTTTTACAGCCCTCAGTTGTCCTTTCTTTCCCTCTTATTTTATCCACAAAACATGCATAAATCACCTCTTCTTGTTGCCAACAAACTCCTCACACCAAAACAGGTCTAATTTTTGTATTTTTCAGCAAGTTCCTAGGGTCTATCACACTCCTACTGCCTCCCTCTTCACGAAACATAGCAGCAGCCCACTTCTCCTGATAAATATCAGCCAAATAACAACTGTTTATGCATTCCTTTTTACCCAGGTAGTGAATTCCAGCTAGTACAAACTTCGGGCAGCAAGAAAACAACCAAATCTGAAATCGACCTCACTCTCTTCACCTGTCTGCAAGTTCTACTGACCAGGAACCACCTTTTTGAAATCACCTAGCTTCTAGCTCCTTCAGCATGCAAAATCAGCAGCACTTCCTCCTATAAATCAGGTCGCCCTTCTTTCCTAATTGTCCTAGCTCCATTTCTGAACAAAAATCTGATTGCCCTGCTTCCCTCTTGCTTTCGAAACTTGATTTCAGCAAATTCACGATTGCTTACCTCTTCTGACACCCAGGGATAGCAAAAAATAGCAACTTCCCGCAATAAAAATGCTCCCTCTGCCAAGAGCTCGTTGTCCACAGCCTCCATGATGCAAGTTCAGCAACCTTTGCTTGAAAACTGCACTCCAAGCTCACCTGCAAGCATCTTTGGCTAGTTTTCTTGCTCCCTCCAGCTCTCTAGATCAGGGCGTGCTGAAAATGCCTCTTTTTTTTACTTTAACCCCTCCCCCTTTCCCTCTCTTCTAGGATGTCTTCCAGCCGCCTTCTCCACGTACTTTGCCACTTCATCCTCTAGAAAATTCAACCCGCCATCAGGTAGCCTACTATTACATGCATGGATTATCTTACTTCAAAAGAAGCCACATCATCCATGCTTTTTACTCCTGTCAAAGGTTTTCTTGAACCTTAGGTCCATTAATCCCCAACCTTAGGCTTTAAGCACACCCTTATACACAACCTAAACCTTCAGTGCTTGATTGCCACATATAACCGAATCCCTCAAACTAGGATATGAATGCCCACATGACTTACAAATCGGGAACCACTCATGACAAGATAACATAACCATGAAAGACATGTCATCCCTCAGCAATTACTCTCAAGTGCCTGATGCCCCCCCACTACTTTCCATGTCACGCACTGTTCTTTCACAATCACGATCGAAATTGTAGCAAGATAATAATCACGAATAAATAAGAAGAGAGATTCCAGTATGAATCAAATTGATGAGTCTTTACAATAATTTTGGAGAAGAATCACTCCGTGAAGGAGCTCGATACCACCCGTCCACCCTTAGCTATCTCACTCTCACTCTCACTCTCACTCTCACTCTCACTCGCATGAAGATGTTCAAATCAGATGATCAAACGATCAAATCTCAATCACACTCTCACTCTCACTCTCACTCTCACTCTCACTCTCAAAATATCTTGATCTGATCTTCTTCTTTGTGCTGCCTCGATTCGTGCGCTATTGTCACTTTCGCAGTGCCTCGATATGCGTTCCTTCTCTTCGCTCGTGCCACCTCGCGATGCATGCCTTCTCTTCTCTTTCACTCAGCCGCGATATGCATGTGTTGGATTGTGTGTGTTCTCCTTCTCACGATCTCCTCTTCTTTTATAGCCTTTCACGACTCCAAAATAAGCCGCCAAAAACCTCCAAAATCGGCCAAAATTAGCTTTTCTCGAAAAGTGTGTGTGTGCTTTTCACCTTCTTTTAGTGTGCACTTATGATAGCAAACGCGTACGGAATTTTGACGTCTCTTTTTTTTTTTAAAGGCATGAAAACGGCCCTGTTCGGAGCATCACCACACCTATCTCGTAGATCTAATGGACAAGTTGAATAGCTCATTTTGAAGATCGGACCCTCTTCTTTCCCTTTGCATCGACCTTTCATGGCTAATTCTTCCATCTCGACCTCCGTCTAATGCCTGCAACTCTTGACACGGAAATCTAGATGCACTTTTAGCTCAAAACCACTTTGTTAGCAACTTCTGACCTCCATACAAGCATGCAAACAAGTGAACCACAAATTTTTCACTAGGACAAAGTTTTTCTACTCAACAAGATCTAAAACTCTCTCATACAGAGTTTCTTCAAATTATTTCTCTAACCAACTCAAAATCAAGCCGCAAAATCTAGCCGACACCATAATGGACAAAAACCAAAATTTTTCGACCAACACCAAACTTTCCCAAAACCTTCAAAACATCAAAACCATCCTTTTTTAACACTATCTGTGATATATATTCCAAAATATTTCATATACAAAATTGGAGTGTCACAATCGTTCCCTCTTCAGGAACTCTGTCCTCAGAGTTTAAATGAAGGAAACTCAGTAAGTAAGGCATCTAAGTCTACCCATGAAGCATCTTCTACAGGATAAGCATCCCACTTAACCAAAACTTCTTCTATTGTTCTATTCCTAAGCCGCTTCGTGTTCTTATCCAATATATATTCAGGTTTGACTTTCAAAGTCCCATCCTCCATGATCCTAGACTTGTCCTGCAAAATATGAGTTGGGTTGGCAACATAAGATTTCAATAGACAGACATGGAAAACAGGATGCACTTTTATGTTCTTAGGCAGTTCAAGTTGATATGCAAGCATTCCCACCCTCTTTAAGATTTTAAAAGGTCCTGCGAAATGAGGTGAGAGTCTTCTATCCTTCCCAAGGATTAGATTACTGCGTTTAGGTATTACTTTCAGAAATACCATCTCCCCAATCTGAAATTCACGGAAAGACCGCTTCTTATCATAGTAATGCTTTTGCCTGTCTTGTGCTCTTTGAATACTCTTCCGAATCAGTTTCACTTCCTCATCCATCCTCTCAAGCATTTGTCTAGACACTTCAACTCTATTTTGAGGATCCGCAAAATTCACAGGATTGTGGCAATTCTGACCATACATGGCTTCAAATGGAGTCATTCGAATGGAGCTATGCCATGAACTATTATAAGCAAACTCGGCTAAGGATAGGAATTCAGTCCAATTTGTTTGCTTCTCATTAACATACATTCGAAGCATATCCTCAAGTACATGATTAACCCTTTCAGTTTCTCCATCTGTTTGTGGGTGAAAAGCTGTACTCATCTTAAGCTCCATCCCAATTGCTTTGAATGTGGCCTTCCAAAAATTAGAAGTAAATTTGGAATCCCTATCTGACACAATACTTTTAGGCATCCCATGCAATCGGAAAATTTCTTTCACAAACAACTTAGCTACCTCAAGAGCACCATCAATCTTTTTCATAGGAAAGAAATGTGCCATTTTGGTAAGCCGATCAACGATGACAAAAATGGTATCATATCCCCCTCGAGCTGTAGGTAGTTTAGTAATAAAATCCATGGATATTGATTCCCACTTCCTGAAAGGTATATCCAAAGGTTGCATCTTACCAGGCATCTTATGTTGTTCCACCTTCACTTGTTGACATTGTAAGCATTCTTGGACATAACGATGAACATCACGCTTTAGTGCAAGCTAATAAAATGATTTTCGAACCTTGCTGTATGTTTTGTTATATCCAACATGTCCCAAAAATGGAGCATCGTGACAATCATACAAGATTTTCCATCTCAAAGGTAAATCACATGGTACACAAAGTCTATCATGGCAATATAAATTACCATTCACCAAATGAAACTTTCCTTCAATCTTTTCACAAGGTGTTTGAGCAATCTTTTGAAGAATAGGTGCATAAAAAACATCATGTTCAAGTTCATTTCTAATGTTTTCTGCAAGATCGGAACGAATAAGGGTGATGGCATTCGTGAAAGGTCTTCTACTTAAAGCATCAGCCACCCTATTCTCCTTTCCCTCAATGTACTTAATCTGAAAGTCATACTCGGAAAGAAGATTCATCCATCCTCTTTGCCTATTATTCAATAATGGTTGAGTGAAGAGGTACTTCAAACTTTCATGATCCGTTCGAAGTTTGAATTTTACACCAAGTAGAAAGTGTCTCCAATGTTTCAATGCATGAACAACGGCAGCCAATTTGAGATCATGCATGGGATAGTTCTCTTCATGCTTCCTTAATTTTCGAGACTCATATTCCACTACACGACCATCTTGAGAAAGTACACATCCAAGTTGGGTACCACTAGCATCACATGTCACTACAAAAGGTTTACCCATCTCGGGTATCTTGAGAATACAATTTTCAGCCACTGTCTTTTATAGTATCAAAAGCTTGTTGACACTTCTCCGTCCATATAAACTGCTTGTCAAGTTTTGTCAAATTAGTAAGTGGAGAGGCTATTTTTGAGAAATCTTTGATATGTTTTCTCTCATATTGTGCTAAGCCAATAAAGCCTCTTACCTCCCTTACATTTTTCGGTCTAGGCCACCCTGAAATAAGCCTTGCTTTGTCAGGATCAATATGAATACCATCTTTTGAAATCACACGACCCAAATACACAAGCTTGTCTTTAGCGAAGAAACATTTGCTCTTTTTCCCATAAAGTTTATGCTCCCGTAACTTTTCAAGAGTTTTCCTTAGATGTTGTTCATGTTGTTCCCCATTCTTGGAATATACAAAAATGCCGTCCAAGAAAACCAGAATGAAGTCATCTAAGTACTCACGGAATACATCATTCATTAGACACATGAAGGTAGCAGGTGCATTGGTCAAGCCAAAAGCAAGCACAGTAAATTGATAATGGCCATAGCGAGTTCTAAAAGCAGTTTTAGGAATGTCCTCCTCCTTAATACGAATCTGATGGTAACTAGATCGCAAATCAATTTTAGAGAACACTGTGGCACCATTCAATTGAGTCAACAATTCATCAATGTGAGGTAGTCCAGTCTCATCTATAACAGATTTTGTTTCTTTTATTTGCTGCTTCAGTGACTCCTCATAAGCAGTCTTCCCTCTGGTGTTCTTTGAGTGGGTTACCTCAACAACCTTAACCTTATCTACCTTCAACTTCCTTGTAGGTGGAATTAATAATATGTCTCTCATCTTTATGTCCTGCCATTCCATAGGATGAACAAGCTTGTCATACCTCCATCTCACTCTGGACAAAGTGTTGAAGTCTTTGGCCATCAAAGTCACCCTGTGAGCATGGGCTGCTACCAACATTGCATCTTCAAAATATTTTTCCAAGTAATCCTCTGCCATTTCCTGTATGCATGAGCATGAGCTTATGCTTAAGTTTCCCCCTTCTCTCATTCTCTATTTCCGCATAAGCTCATGTATAAGCATAAGCATAAGCATATGCTTAAGCATAAGCATAAGCATATGCTTAAGCATAAGCATAAGCATAAGCTCATGCTTACGCTTATGCATGAGCTTATGCGGAAATAGAGAATGAGAGAAGCATAAGCTCATGCTTATGCTTCTCTCATTCTCTGTTTCCGCATAAGCTCATTCTCTATTTCCGCATAAGCTCATGCTTATGCTTCTCTCTTTCCCCCTTCTCATTCTCTATTTCTGCATAAGCTCTCATAAGCATAAGCTTGAGCTTATGCTTATGCATGAGCTTATGTGGAAATAGAGAATGAGAGAAGCATAAGCATAAGCATAAGCTCAAGCTTATGCTCATGCATGAGCATGAGCTTATGCTCATGCTTATGCTTCTCTCTTTCCCCCTTCTCTCATTCTCTATTTCCACATAAGCTCATGCTTATGCTTCTCTCTTTCCCTCTTCTCTATTTCCCCCTTCTCATGCTTATGCTTCTCTCTTTCCCCCTTCTCATTCTCTATTTCTGCATAAGCTCTCATAAGCATAAGCATGAGCTTATGCTTATGCATGAGCTTATGCGGAAATAGAGAATGAGAGAAGCATAAGCATAAGCATAAGCTCATGCTTATTCTCATGCATGAGCATGAGCTTATGCTCATCCTTATGCTTCTCTCTTTCCCCCTTCTCTATTTCCCCCTTCTCTCATTCTCTATTTCCGCATAAGCTCATGCTTATGCTTCTCTCTTTCCCTCTTCTCTATTCGCTCATCCGATGAGTACGGATAGCCTCGCAGGAGAAGATTTCATGATCTTTATGCTCTAGAGGACTTTGATTCCTCTCAGGCGACTACCCCAAGGACTACCCCTGGTCCAACTCCTCTCGGACCTAGCACTACGACTACTCCTCTTCCACGTACCACTGCGACTACCCCTCGGGGAACTCCTTTGCTAGCCACGCATGGCTTTGTCGGGAGTCCCGATGAGTTTGTAGCACAGATGAGCGATGAGGAGGCCATGAGATTCTTCTCTCTACTATCTCAGAGGACCTCAGCAATTCCCTCCCCTACACCGACGGGTGGACGTACTGCCCAGCCGTCCCCTCGTGCCCCTTCGACCACGGGGTCATCACCTGCGCATGCCTCTTGCAAGGGAAGGAAGAGTAGGATGGGCGGCTCATGTTGTGCTGACTCGAGAGATGTAAACGACTCAACACACTCACAGCGCTCCTTTAGGTCTCCACTTGGTCCGGAGACACAGTATTAGTCAGGTCCCTTTCCCTCTCCTACTCCCACTGCTACTCCTCGCTTCGGAAGTGCTCGCGTAGCTTCCACTCCTTCTGACTCTACTACATCACTCCTCCTTACTCATCAGGGGATCTCTCCTATCAAATCACATCTGCCGGTGAGATAATAGAAGATAGAAAGGGCAAAGTAGTGATGGCTGCCATGAGGAGGTGGATGAGTCATCACTTCAACAGCGGCATAAATACCGATTGGCGGTATCAAGATGGCCAAAAGAAGCAGGCAGTCATCGATGAGTTAAAACAAAGATACCCTAATCCGCCAAATGTGGAGTTTAATGATGATTATATGCGAGAGCACATGGGTTTGTTGGTCTTGAAGCATCGTAGATCAACCTTGCGTACTTCCATCACAAAGGGGTTCGCTAAACCTAGCTGGGTAGACAAAGCTGATTGGAAGTACTTCAAGAAGCAACATAGGGACCATCCTGAATTGTTTGAGGGTCAGAGGAGGGCTATGAAGAGACGACTGGATGTCGTAGGTACTTTACACTTTGGTGCAGGCGGACGGTATGCGTTCGAGGCAACCATGGTAAGTCTACTTCTTCTCATTTAATGTATTGTTCTATTTGTTTTACTACATATTACACTGATACCCAGATCATGCACTTCTTGGATACGAGAAAGTACAAATCTAAAGAGAGTAAACTTCCAAACAAGATCAACTGCAAAAATACTTACTTGGATAGAGGTATGGAAGGTTCTTCTTTCTTTTTCAAAGTTGCTTCTCCTCCTTGTTCATCCTCCTCTCCTTTAAGCTTAGAAGTAAGTGTGGGTGCCTTACTCTTAAGTGTAAGCTTGGAAGTAAGTATGGGAGCCTTTCTCTTAAGCGTCAAAACTATGGATCTACTAATAAGGAAGGAAGCAAGCCACGTGAAGTATAAGTAATGTGAAGAAAAGAAAAGCGAGTGCACTAAAAGTTAGGTTTAAAAGCCGCATCTATAATCGCGTCTAATAGCACGTCTATAGGCACGTCTAAATACATAGAGTAGACGCACGTTTAAATGCACCTTTAGACGCGACTGTAGACGTGCTTTTAGACATGCCTTTGGATGTGCCACAGAGTTTAATTAAACATTTGAAGAAGAGCAAATTTGGTGGGTTGTTTGTTTGTAGGATGTCTTCATCTCCAACAAGTAGCTCTAGTGAGGATGAATCCCTCCGTATCCACCATCCACTACTACACACGCATCCTATTGCGACATTTACGTACCGACGTTTTAGCGTTAATCGTCGGTATAAAAATCGGGTTTCGTAAATCATCACTATATAGCGACTTTTGCCAAAAGTCGCTATATAGCGACTTTCTATCAAAAGTATGAGCGCCCCATCGGGATAAGGTCAGCAATGGAATATCTAAAGATTCTATCCAATGCTCCAAAATCTCTAGATTCCATTGTCTGGCTAGATTTTCATCGAAGGCACTATTGGCGCATGGGCAGCGTAGTTGGTATGGTCCTTGGGAGCTTTGGAGCCGCGATAGAGTCATCTGTTGCCCATGAGTTGTTGAAGGACTTGCCATGAGCTTACTTGTTGGAGGTGAGGAACCTTGTTCAGAAAGGCCGTGTAGTAGAGGCATGAGTTTGAAGGTAGAGTTGTTCATGTGGAAGGTGTTAGGGACCCATGGAGTTCATTGTAGCGTGCTTTTGATTGGGTTGATGGAGCTGTAGATTCCTTCGGAGAGCACTGGAGGCCGTGGGGCTTGGTTGATGAAGCCTTGTGTTGCAACCGCATAGTGGACTGGCTGGAATGGTGCTTATTGCATGCTCATTTTCTATCAATGGAGTAGAGGGTTGTAGAGCATCGATTGTTTTGTCAGCGTCTGGCTTTGGAGATCTGTTCGTTGAGTCATCGGGTGGTGACCTTCATGGGCACTGCTCACTGTGGAAGGGTGTGTGCAATTGAGTAACTGTTTTGCCTTGGTGGTTGTTGCTAGTCAGCTTGCGACAGTTGGAGCAGTTGAGGCATCAGTCGATGGAGACTTTTCTTTTGCTTAGGTGTAGATGGAGGCCACCGCTGATGGTTGATGGAGGCTCTTTTGGCGTAATAGTTGAATGGCCACCGATTGAGAAGAGCCACCTTGGGTCAATTAAGATATGCCGCCTTTTGTTGTACATTGATGTTGCCTCATTTGAAGCTTGTTGGAGCTTGTATATGGAGGAGCTCAGCCACTTTGCGCTGGTCTATGTGCTTGTCCTCAAGTACCTCCCTGATGAAATGGTACCTGACCTCAATGTGTTTGGTCTTTGCATGAAAGACCGGATTCCGTGCTAGCTGAATAGCACTCATGGAATCACTATGCAATGTCGGTACACCTGTATGAATCCCCAAATCTCCTACTAGATGATCAAGCCATATAGCCTCCTTGCAACCCTCTATGGCTGCAACATACTCAACCTCTGTGGTAGACAAAGCAATGCATTTCTGTGCACGAGACATCCACGATAGTGCACCACCTGCAAAGGTGAACACATAATCAAAAGTGGATCTCCTACTATCCACATGCCCTGCATAGTCTGAATCTGTGTACCCAAGTACACGCATGTCTCCTTTACCAAAGCAAATGCACATCTCCTTGGTACCCTTCATGTACCTCATGATGCACTTAACTGCCTCCGAATCCCTCTTTCCTGGATTAGCCATATACCGGCTAACAACTCCCACTGCAAATGCAATGTCTGGTCTAGTAGCTATCATAGCATACATAAGACTCCCAACTGCTGATGCATAAGGAACCTTGGCCATCATGGCCCTCTCCTCATCTGATTTGGGACTATGTGTATGACTTAGTTTCACATATGGAGGCAATGGAGTACTCACTGCCTTCCCCCCCTCCATATTGAAACATTGCAATACTTTTGTAACATACTCTTTTTGTGAAAGCCAAAGGAGTTTCCTACTCCGATCACGCATGATGCGCATACCAAGAATATGACTTGCAAATCCCAAATCCTTCATATCAAATGCCTCATGCAACTTGGCCTTTAATGCATCTAGCTCATAAGTATTCTTGCTAGCCAATAGCATATCATCCACATATAGTGCCAAGATTATCAGGCTATTATCCTTAGCCCTTTTAGTGTAGAGGCAGTGATGAATTTCACTCCTAAAACCATGGGACCAAATGAAAGCATCAAACTTCTGATACCATTCTCTAGGTGCTTGATTAAGACCATAGAGGCTCTTCTTCAACTTGCAAACTAAATGCTCTTTGCCCTTTTCTTCAAAGCCTTCTGGCTGCACCATGTAAATTTCCTCATGCAAATCCCCATGCAAGAAATCTGTCTTGACATCCATCTGCATAAGCTCCATATCCTCTGCTGCCACTGGTCCAAGCATGCATCTAAGTGTGGTCATCTTCACAACTGGAGAGAATATCTCATCAAAGTCCACACCCTTCTCTTGCTTGAACCCTTTAGCAACCAAACGGGCCTTGTACCTAGGCACATCATCACCTGTGACCTTCATTTTGTAGACCGATTTACATGGCAATGCTTTCTTTCCATGTGGCAAAGAAACCAAGTCCCAAGTCTTATTCTTCATAAGTGAACTCATCTCTGATTGCATAGCATACTCCTACTTGCGTTGATCCGCGTGCATCATAGCCTCTCTGTAGCAAGAAGGCTCCCCACAATCAGTAAGCATCACATAGTCTACCCCTGGAACAAACCTATCAGGCAGTCTAGACATTCTAGATGATCTTCTCAAGGGCATTTCAGCTTGCTATCCCACCTGCATATCAGCCACATTTGGCTCATCATTTCCACCAATAGATGATCCATCATCTACCCTTGATTGTATACCTATGGGAGTACTTGGTGGTATAATTTCTTGCACATTTGTTGCATGGACAACTTGCTGTCTATCAACATATGCAAGTGGATTCACATCTTGGAAAGTGATTCTCCTCATTTCCACATCCCTCATGGGTGCCTTATGCATCTTCTTCTCATTGAAGACCACATCATGGCTGCGTATGATCTTCTTTGCTTTTGGATTCTAGAGACGATAGCCCATCTCTCCACTTTCACCATAATCCAAAAAGATGCATTTCCTAGACTTAGGATCTAACTTCTTTCGAAGCTCTTTTGGCACATGTGCATATGCCTCACACCCCAATATACACAA
Source organism: Dipteris shenzhenensis (assembly GCF_047967505.1). Classification (NCBI taxonomy): domain Eukaryota; kingdom Viridiplantae; phylum Streptophyta; class Polypodiopsida; order Gleicheniales; family Dipteridaceae; genus Dipteris; species Dipteris shenzhenensis. The sequence goes on along the minus strand of NC_141608.1, from coordinate 34,748,266 downwards.
ATGAGAGTAAGAGGGCTTCTTGCCACTCCATGCCTCTTCAGGAATACCACCATCCAAACTCTTACTAGGTGATCTATTGATCACATGTACTACAGTCTTCATTGCCTCAGCCCAAAAACCACTAGAAAGACTTGCATTGGAAAGCATGCATTGCAACCTTTCTTGAATGGTATGATTCATCTTTTCTGCAACTGGATTTTGCTCTGGAGTACGAGGGGATGTGAGCTCCCTCTTAATCCCATGTGTATCATAGAAATGCTGAAAGTCATGAGAGAGATACTCTCTACCGTTGTCAGCCCGTAGGCATTTAAGCATTCTACGCGACTGATTCTCAACCAAGGCAAGCCATTTTTGAAATACCTGGAAAACATCACTCTTCCGAGCTATAGCATAAGCCCACACTTTCCTAGTTGCATCATCAATGAATGTCACATAGTATTCAGCCCCGCCTAATGACCATGTAGGCATGGGACCACATACGTCTGAATGCACCAAATCGAGCTTTTCAAACTCTTTCTTTCCCCTTGTTTTATGGGCTGATTTAGTTTGCTTCCCATAGAGACAATGCTCACAAAATTCAAAATCAGAGAAACTCAAATGCGGTACATAACCCAAACGGCATAAGAGTTTCATTCCATTCTGGCTCATGTGCCCCAACCTACAGTGCCACAAAGAAACTATGCTTGGCTGCTCGGTTATTGCAACAACATGATCAAATACCCCTGATACATGTAAGGGATACAAAGTCCCACACTTGGCACCCCTGGCCAAAAGCATAGAGCCCTTCTGAATTTTCCAACTCTGAGAGCCAAAAGTGGTGTGAAAACCAGCATCATCTAGCTGACCCACTGAAATAAGACTCTTGGTCAACTTAGGCACATGCTACTCCCACTATGTCACATGCATAGTCATTTCCAAGATGCACACAACCTGTCTTTCCACTGTCATAAGTGGAGAACCATTCCCTATGGGGAGTAACATGGAATGAAGCACCAGAATCCAAAATCCAATCCTGGGAATATGCATCATCTGAAGTAGTACGCAACTCTGCAAATAAACTAGATATGAAGAGAACATCATTGTCACTATCATGTGTGACTGCATTGATCTCCTCGATCTTCACTTTTCCTTTGTCCTCTCTTGGACTCTCTTCCTTTTGATTTGCACCCCAATTTGCATTCTTTTTCTTATCCTTTTGCTCTCTTTTTAGCTTGTAGCAATCCTTTTTCATATGGCCCTTCTTGCCACAATGGTAACACTCAATGTTCCATGCCCTGGATTTGCTACGAGACTTCCCTCTTTCTTGGGACTTCCCCCTGAACTGTGATCTGCCCCTTTGCACATTTAAGGCTGCATCCTTCTTGTTGCCATCCATAGACTTCCGTCTAATCTCCTCGGCCAATAAGCTACCCACAACATCATCAAATTTCAGTACTCCACTAGGTGTAGAGTTACTGACAGCTGTACGGAAGGTATCCCATGAGGATGGCAATGAACATAAGAGAAATATTGCCTTAGTCTCCACATCAAAATTCATCTTCTCAGCCTGAAGCTGGCTGAAAATAATATTGAATTCATTCAAGTGAGAAGCAATGGAGACCCCTTCCTTCATCTGCAGCTCAAACACCCTCTTCATGAGGTAAACTTTATTAGAGGTAGTTTCCTTCTCATAAGTGGCACACAGTTTCTTCCACAAATCTTCCGTAGTCTGCTCATTTACTACTGTGAAATAAACTAACTCTACAAGATGAAGTCTAATAGTAGACTTTGCTAATGCATCCAACTCATTCCAATCATCCTCAGACATATTTGCAGGCTTAGCTTCAATCCCTGCCAAGGGTTTAATCTGCTTCTTTTGAATAAGCACATCCCTTATTTGTTCTTTCCACAAAGAAAAGTTTGTCCCATCAAACTTTTTAATGCTAAAAATCTCCTTTTCAGACATGGAAGAGGATGCCATGATGCAAATGAAACAAAATCCCAAATGCTAGTGCCTGCAAGAGAGAATCACACCAAATACCAGGTGCACCCAAATGTGTATACCACAATAGAGTGAAATATCACCAAAACTCAAAGCTCAAAGCATCAAAAGATGCATCTGACTCATGTGCATATACTATGCATCCATATGAGAAAATCTGGCCCAAGAGAAAATGCCAGCTGCAATGGCAATCCAAAATGCCAATAAGTGCCAAATGACTCAAGCATAAACACCGTCCACTGGCATATGCATCAATAATATCTCATCCAAGAGAGCATAGCACTATCAGTGCATCACCTGCAATGTGTCAAAGCTATCCCTCAGCATAAAATAGCATCCATGTGCAAAGCGTCCATAAAAAATAGCATCCCACAAGGCAATTTGGGCCTATCAGCGCATCCAATAAGGACCGCAATGCATCCAAATGGCCTATAAATCATCCACTGTAACCCAATGCATACCACGAATGAGCGCACACTGCTCAAACTGCAACCAAAGTGATCTGCATAAGGTATGCTCAAGAAATCATAGTCCCAGGGTAATGACCGCTACTGAAAATAGAACCTGAGATGCCTTAAAACATGGGTGCCATTGCATAATCAGACTCAGCAGGAAAATCTGCAAATATCTCTCTTCTGCTGAAACTCCAAAATCCCAACCGATGAGTGAGAAATGGGAGTCAACACTTATCCACTGCCATGTGGCATAAATCTAAGGTTTCAAAACCTTAGAATGAAAAATGCATAACAGAGAGACGAAATCGAATACACAGAGATCTATAACTCTGAAAATCCTCGACTGAATTGCATAAGAACTGACAGATAGGGGTTTTTGGGCGTCCGGAACACAATGGGACAGACGGTTTTGGAAACCGTGGTCTCAATCACTGGGTACAACACACTGACTGAAAAACGTTTTTGGAAACAGAGCTATTTGTAAAATCCATCGGAGTGAAAATGATGAGCAACATAGAAGTTTTAGGACTCCTGAGTCCACTAGAACTGACAGTTCTGCAAATGGTTGCTCCAAACTTGAGTTCCAACACCCGGGCAAAAAATGCAAAAACTGACACAGTGAGTCAGAAATCCAATGAAATGACCTTGGATTCAAGAATGAAGGTGTTTCCAAGCTCTTGAAGTGAAGTGGACACCAAAAGCAAGCAATAGTTGCCTCTACAAGTCAATATGGAGTCTCTGTCATCGAACGGAACAGGGAAAAGCTCAAAAAACGACTTTTTCTTTGAAAACACTTAACAGGCTCTCAAAACCACTTCGCAAAACCAAAGTGACTTTTCCAAAGGTTCCTCCAAGGTCTCTGCACACTCGGATGCAAGTAAAGTCACCCACAAATCTTCCCACAGAGCTTCTCGTTCCTCCCACAGAGTTGTTGAGCTTCAAGCATTCACGCACGCTCAGCTAGATCACCTGGGCTCTGATACCAGTTGAGAGTGCTCTCAACGGAAGCAAGAACAGAAGGGGAGAGAGAGAGAGAGAGAGAGAGAGGGACAGAGAGCCACACAAGTTTTGGTGGGTACAGAACAACCCTAATCTTCTTTTTCATTCATTTATATATGTGTTTGAGTATTGTACATAACCGGGGTAAAGGCATAGTGACCTTTAACCCCCACAATAAGTGCAGAGAAAGTGTAATGAAAGTTTATGAGCCTCTACCTCAGTCAATCTAGGTAAAAGATTTTATCTTTGGACTGAATGATCAGATCAAGATGGAAGTTCAGGCTAAGTATGCGAACATGCCAGATGAAGCAATTGCCATAGCCCTGAACTATGAGGATGCCAAAGGGAACAGACCAAGTGGGTTTGTGCAGGTTGGGACTCGGTATGAGTACCCGAAGAAAACTGGGTTTAAGAAGAAGTGGATTAGCAAAGGGAGTGCCTCACAGCCTAGTGGTCAAGCCAAGCAAGTGAAGCCAGTTGAGACTCCTAAATCAAGTACCACCATTGGAGTAAAAAGAAAAATAACACCAATGGCAGCCCGAGCCTGGTCGAAGTCTTCTTTGAACCCAGAGCAAAGAGAAAAAGTGAGGAGAGAAGGCTTGTGTTTTGGATGCCTTCAGCCTCATTAGTGGAAAGACTATCCACGAAACAAGGATCGGCAGATGGCTGAGATGGTGATGATCTCAGAATGTGATGTGGAATTGGAAGAAAGTCCCAAAGTAGAATAGATCTATATAGATTCAACTAGCGGGATATTCTCAAAGGTCAGTACCTGTTTTGTTATGTGTGTCTATTTTTGCTAAGCTAGTAACTAGTGCACCTAATAATGTCTTGTCAAAGCCCACAACAACGGGGTATACAGCCTTTAATGATATGGAGTTAATTAAGATGAAGGGGCAAGTAGCTAATCATGATGTCATTGTGTTGTTTGACTCTACGTCAATGCACAATGTAATTAACTCCAAGCTTGTAAAGAGGCTCAAATTAAAGACTAGCCCATCTGACTATGCATATACAGTCAGACTGGCAGACAGAAGTTCAACTGAAGTATGGGACCAAAGGGTTACCCAGTTGGAACTTCGAATTTAGGACTATGCTAAGAAGCTTGATTTTGAAATGACAAAGCTTGCTCATGCAGACATAGCCCTAGGTAAAGCTTGGCATTCTAGGAAGAATCCAGCCATAGATTGGAAATAGATTGCGAGCCTTTATCATGTGACGACACGTGTAGTGTTGATTGGTTCTTGACACAATAGATCTCTTCTATATCTATACTATCTATACTATTTCCTAAGGAGAGAAATACCATACCTTCCACGTGGAGAGGATTTGGAGGCTAGGGAAGACAGGAGGGAGGTCCGAGGATTTGGTGGCTAGGGAAGAGAGGAGGGAGGTTTGGGAGAGGTTCGGGATGTCTGGAGTTTGCCCTCCATTAGATCCGGGAGGTCTGGCGTTAGATCAAGACAAGACAACGACTGTTGCTAGCAGACGCAGATGCAAATACTGTGAGGTGGTGCGAAACGGAGACTGCAGTAGCGATGCAGCCACTGCAGTCATCAAAGCCACGTGGCATCGTGAGAGAAACAGATGTGTGCCACGTGGTGGATGGAGGGAGAGGGTGTTGGAAGAAAATAGCTCTCGAAATCTCCTCCCACCATCTCCTCACTGCTCCTAGCTGCCTCCAAGCATCAATGCTCCTCACTTCCTTTGTCCTTTACGCTCCTCTAGGCTATTTTTTGACTCCTGCTCGAGCTCTCCCTGCCAGTCTCACTGGCATCGTGGCTATTTCTTCAGGTGGCTCTTCTTCTCTAACAATGTTCAAGGCAAGTGGAAGTTGGGGTATTAGCTGACCACGAGGGTGCGAGCTTTGACATTCTTGGTTTTTGCAAGAAAAACACTTTGGTCATGAGGGCGGTGCATATATTTGTGGCGGTGACAAGGAAATGGAGGGTGAAGGTGTGACCAAGAAGGAGTAAGTGAGCCAAGGCAACTGGAAGATGGAAAGATGGGTGGCATGCTCCTGTTTGGTGGATGAATGCGGATCATGTAGCTATGTTCCAAGCAGCCTCCCAAGATGAAAAAGAGTGTGGCCTGAATGAGGAAAGAAAGAATCTGGCCAAACACATCTCCATTATCATTCCCTCAAGGAAGCTCTATCTTTGTTTCTTGCTATTAAAATGCTGGCTATGGTAGAATCAAAGCTCTCTAAGTTGATTAGGACTTGCTATGGCGGAATCAAAGCTCTCTACCTCAATCAAGAGCTCTCTGTCTCCGTGTCAAGGGGTTGGCTATGGCAGAGTCAAAGCTCTCTCTGTCAGCCCCAATCTATCAAGAACCAACTATGGGGGAATCGAGGTGCGCTCCCTCTCTCTCTCTCTCTTTCTCTCCCTCTCTCCCTTCCTCCCTCTTTCAGTCTTAGGTGAAAGCAAAGCTGGGTATTGGTCACAAGCTCACGAGTCATGAAAAGAGTGCAGAATGGAGAAAACACACCAATCTCTAAGCAGCATGATACGGCAAGGCTCTCCTATCGGAAGTAGGAAGTCTCGAGGAGACTATTCATGAACGGATCTTCGATTGCAATAAAGTGTTCGACTAGGCATATTCGGCAATCATCTCCAATAGGAAAAGGTCTATACGCACAGCAAGAGCTTCTAGAGTTAGTCTGGGAGACGAAGGAAGGAAACGATCTTCAGTTTACATAGCGATACGAGCTCCAGGGCAGTATATTGCTTACAGCAGCTAGCTTTAAGAGGTTGAGGAACAGCATAGAAGAGATATTGGGCAAGGAAGTAAAAAGCAAAAGTTCCCACAAAGCAAAGTAAGGAATCCAAAGCTATAGGGCGCACCCTGGTGAGTCCTATTGCGATCATTGTTTTCTTTTTTGCAAGCTTCTATGTTTTTCTATTTTGCAAGTGCCTGCAAGTTCCCGTTCTATTTCGTTGCACATTCTGAATCAAAGTATTAATTCTTTGCCAATGGAAATGGTGCAAGCCAGAGTGCATTCTTTCAATACTTCACGGGTTCGGGAAACTTTTCAATACATTTTTCTACTTGAAAAAGGTCATTGATAGCTTTAAAACAAAGCGGGGCTTCCAAACTCTGAGCCAAAACTTGAATCTAAACACTAGAGACCCCTTATTGAAAGCCTCTTTTCTCTATGTAATGTGCCCTGCATCGTGCTATGTTTCGAATTCAAGTGGCATTTTGTATGTTGTTGTATTAGGCTTCCCACATGCATCGTGTCAGAATTCCATTGCATCAATCAATGACGTAGGGGTTCCTCGATCAATGCCACGAGAGGCTCATTTGCATGGTTGAAGGAAAACTTTGTCCACGGCTCAGCAAAATGGGGATGAATAGAATCACCCAAACTGAAGGAAGTTGATTTTTGGAGCTATTGAAGGTACCCCTTGCCTCTACTTTTAAGCACCAAACGTGGACAGAGGCAATATATGGGATTTGTCAAATGGTTTGCAAAACGTTTGTAGGTTAGTGATCCACACAAATTCAGCTTTGTTTTGCTGCTCCATTTTGCAGCAATCATCTTCCTGCATAAACAATAACATGTTGCTACTTGCAGAGCTCCAATGGAGGTATTTTTGCAGGAAATGAAAGCACTGGCACAGAAGCTCATGAGGCGATGATGGAGATGCTAGGAGTGGGATATGAAGATAGCCAATGTTTCAAAGATGGGGCTTAGTGTACACATATTTGACATGGCCAAAGCCAAGCTCAAGACATCACAATGTTTACGATCATGCGAGAGACATAGGAGGTGAGAGGCCTACAATTATTTAAGGATGGGCAATGGGTAGAGTATCCAATTGCGTTGAAGAAAGCAAGAGTTGCAAATCATAAGAAAGCTATCATGTAAGTGGATGAATTCCTTCCGCATTTGTGAAACCAAGCTAAACCTTTATGAGGATTTTTACATCACATGCAGCTTTGATTTCTACTTCATTCGTAGATGAGTTTCATTGGTAAAGGTGTCCTCTAACATGGTTCATCGAATTAGGACATTTTCCAAAACATTTTAGCAAGCCCGTGCTAGGAGTGCTATGTATAATTCTGGTCGAATAGAACCATAACAGGTTGCTACTTGGATCTTGCTGCACTGATAGAGTTCAAAGCTTCCTCGGCACCTATGAATTGGATTTGAGCCTCCAAACAATTGCTTTGCTTTTGACATAAACTTATTGGTTTCTTTTCGATCGGACATGTGGGGAATGGTTTTCCTTAAGCTTAAATATTCCCAGACAGAGCTATTGACCAGCCAGAAGCATAGGGCCAGGATAATCAAAAGATTGCCACAGTATGGTTTTTCACATCGAGGAGAACAACATTAGGGGTTTCCTTTAGCTCCTAGAGGTGTTCTGGGTCCATACCGCAAGACTTGGTTTCATGAAAGCTTGCACAATGCAATGGTGCTCGAGAGTATAGAGCTCACAGGCCAAGGATGGAGCCTCAACCAATTGCAACATTGCTTCTTACTATATATTAAGGAGGGAGGGAGGTTCTAATAAGCCACGTGTCGTGTGGAGGGAGGCAAAAGATTGCCAAGCTTAGCCCAGTAGGTAGGTGGGCCAATAGGGGGGGCTGCTGGGTCGGCCCATTTCCCCCTACTGGGTCGGTTGGTTTTGGGCCTTATAAAAGGGCCCCTTCTAGGGCTCATAAGGCATCACTTGGAGCAGCAATCCAGGAGTAGGAAGGAGCGGTAATGCAATAGCAAGGAGCAGCAGCAATAGCTCCATCCTTGGGCCTATACATAGGAGCTCAAGGAGACGTACAAGGGCTGTAGTCTTAGCTCAAGGTGTTGCCCACCTAGGCTGGCTACCTGGATAGCAAGGTGGAAGGGATCACTGACAGAGAGTCTACATAAGCTCAGTGGAGCATGCAGTATTAGTAGTACAACATTTTGGTAAGGTCAGAGGACCATGTATTTGTGGGATTCTAAGCCTCTCTTTTGTATTGTGCCCTTCTGTGGTTGGACAGAAATATCTTTGGCAATAAGAGGTGGAGTGTAGGGAGAGCTAGGAGATTTGCCACGTGTTGTTATGGTGCCCTTTCCATCTTGACACACCATAGCAGAGGCACTTGGGCATCACTGTGTAGGAGCAAGGCAGAAGAGAGAAGCCATCTACTAACATGAGTGAGGACTCAGAGGCGGCAAGTCATGACTATAGACAGCAAGCAAATATGAGTTGGGAACTTTGGCAATGGGACTGACCAGAGATGTGAGAATAGATTGGTGTCATGGTGACTGGTCTTCACGGCTAACGAGTGATGGAGTGGAGTGGAGAGTGTGCATACCAAAAAACAATCGCACAGATTGGAACAGCCGAGCTGAAGGATTGGCTACACATTGGTAGAGTGGATGGCAACGCAGAAGAGCATGGTTGGCAACGCAACAGACAGAGCACAGTGATTGACCTCTTTTGTTGTTTTATCAACAGTAGAAGGGGAAGCATAGTCTGGATGAGGGGTTGCAAGGTAGGCACGTGTCGGTCCACATGGATGAACATTGTCTATCAGACAGACACGAGGCGAGTTGCTGACGTGCGATGCCACGGCAGTGAACAGTTTAGATGAAATATTTTTTTTTCAAAATTTTGTGCTTAGTTTATATATTCACACACACACACACACACACATAACATTTTTAAAACCTTTTAATAATCCTTTGTCAAATGCTTTTCATTTAATTTTTATTTCTGTTTGAAGGCGAGAGAGAGAGAGAGAGAGAGAGAGAGAGAGAGAGAGACTTTATATTATGTATACAATATTTACATTTCATGTTTAATTTATATATATATACACATATATAAATTGCCTTTTAAATCAATCCTTTTTTAAATGCTTTTCATTTAATTTTTATCGCTTTTTGGAGGCATGAGAGAGAGAGAGAGAGAGAGAGAGAGAGAGAATATTATATATATGATATTTATTTATATTTATACATTTTATGTTTAGCGAGAGAGAGAGAAAGAGAGAGAGAGAGAGAGAGAGAGAGAGAGTAAACATACGCGCACACAAACACACACACACACACACACACACACATGGGTAACAAGGCAATATGGTGGGTTTATGCTTTATTTTCAAATATGTGGCACATTGTGAGGGCTCTAGAAGATAGGCTCAAACGACTCCACATGTAACAAGAGAGGGTAAGACACAAGCTTGACAACCATGTGTGTGGAGTGGGCATGCGGTGAGTTATTTTTAATGAAATGACACATGTGGCCTTTGTGCAACAAGCTACCACATTCAAGCCTCTAGCCATACCCGCACACGTGCGCGTGCACACACACACGTATGTACATTTATACGTACATACAAATGTACATACGTATGTATGTACGTACGTGTGTATATATGTATGTTTATACAGATAGAGACATGGTGTAAGATCGATGGAATTGACACACTTATGTGCATGGGTGTAGATATTCTAGCCATGTGCATTCAAAGGTGCACATACATCACATGAACATATACAGACACTTATAGGGACACAAGCACACATGTACATGAGTACACAATCATATTGGATTGCACATGGACATATAGATGCATACATCCACTTGCATTGGCCTACACATAGACACACATGCAATCATCCACAATGCACAAAAAAACCCACACACTCCTAAGCAAACATACAAACATTATCATCATACACACGTGTACCTCTTCTTTAAAAACAAGCTTCTCCAAAATTGCATTTCTTCAATTTTAGGACTTGACTTTAATTAACGTTATTTTAATGTTCAAATAAAAATTCTTCATGTGTGTGTGTGTGTGAAATAAATAATATATATTTTATTTATACCTTCAAATGAAAAATCAATATATAATAATTAATGTGATGATTGTTTATAGTCGGTCAATTTAATTCAATTAATTTAGATCATATTATTAATAAAGGCTCTCCTAGGGATTCATTTGGATTTGATTAGAAAATTTAATAAAAAGCTTACAAATGTTGAGATTTGTATGTGTGTGTGTGTGTGTGAGAGAGAGAGAGAGAATGGAGATACAATTTGAAAATTTCTTAAAGTTATAAATAAAACCTTAAATTTAATTCCTCTTAAAGCCAACTTATGGTCTCAACTTTGAGACCTTTGTTGTGGGTGATTCCGCCATGCACAGCATATCGCTGGGGGCGAAGCGAATAGGAACGATTGGAAGGAAGATGAATCGCTGTACTAGTTCATGTCGCTCAGTCTTCTCGTGCAAGATCTCCACAATATGCAGTTGGCTTCACGCTTTTGATTATCAGATCAAACCTTTGCCAGTCTTCTCCTCTGCCAGGTGGGCTTCTACCTGTGCAATGTAGGCCTGCAGCTCCTCCGCCTACTTCGGATACTCCTCCGTGAAGACAGGCGATGGCCATAGGTTGGTTGCAAAATAGCGGATATGCTAAAGCAAAAAAACTCTTTGGGCAGTCCAGTGAAATAAATCTAGCTCTAGGGCAGCCTGGAATAGTCCGGCCTGAAAGCTACAACTGTAGACTACGTCTCGTATTTTCTTGACTGCGTGTTCTTACGTCTTTGATTTGAGGACTTCAACATTTCGATCTGGTATACATAATGATGCACCGCACTTTGCTTGACTGGCTGAAAGCATATAAATTGACGCAGACGAGAGATATACACTGATATGAGGCTTACACGACGAAACGATAATATGTTATGACCGTCAGCACTCACATCTCACGTGAAGGAGCAACGATCCCACAGATGATATCGGCATAAACTAGTGATAATGACGATATAGTTGTCGCTAAGGGCAGCTAAGGGCTCCGAGTCCCGAACCCCACAGGGATACGTTGATTAAGCATATCTGAAAAAAATAGTAGATGAGACTCGACGGCACTTTGATAGAACCACGGACATGCATTGTGATTGATTTCTACGTTAGATGAGGGGTCAACGGAGACCCAAGGAAAGCTAACTGTTCCTGTGATATAGAACACCTACTATACACTTCCAGTCAGCAGATTTTCGTCCAGATGAAGATCGTTCAGATATTGGAGCTGACGAAAGGAGAGCAATATTAGACGTGTTGCCAATATCGTTAATGGAGCTAGTAGCTGTGGCATGAGAGGTTGAAGCTATGGAGATGAGAAGGAAGAAGATGGGTAAGCTTTGAATCGCCATGGAAGCTTCAACCTGAGCTAATAATTCTTCCCTCAGAAAGATGGGCAAGCTTTGAATCACCATGGCAGCTTCAATTCTTCTTCAACCTGGAGAAAGACGATGATGACGTGTACGTGTCCTTCCACGTGCATGCCTCTTCTTCCACTGCCACGTCATCTAGAGGTGCCAGCCAAGAGCGTTAGCATTTCTAATCTCTTTTTCTGCGAGAAGGCAAATTATAGAAGTCGCTAGTGAATTTCGGAGGCTCTCTATTTTCACAGCTTGCCATCAGGTTTTTTTGGCCCGCCGTGATAGGGAAGGAACTTTGAGACATTCTCTGTATAGGAAAAGAAGAGGATTCTCTATATCATTTACTAGTTTGAAATGAACATAACTAGATATAGGAAAATTTTCCTATATAGTGAAATTCATTAGTAATTCCCTACATAGTCTAACTAGGAAATGTTCCATTTTCCCTAGTTTGCACACTTCCTAGTTATAGTCTAGTAAATGATATAGAGAATCCTCTTTTTCTTTGTAAGACAAACTAGGAAATGCCCCATTTTTCATAGTTTGCAAACTTCCTGGTTATGAACTAGTAAACAATATTGAGAATCTTCTATTTCCCTATACAGGGAGAATGCGAAATAAGTGATTTTGTGTAAGTTATATCATTTAAGAAATGAAGCACTCATGTTTCACATTTTTATATGTAGCAATTTGAACTTTTAAAGTACCTAGAGCAATAAGCAATTGTTACTATAATTACCTTAACTCACATTATCTACACTAAGATTCAACAAAACCATCAAAAAGATTATGGAGTTCTCTTTAATATTTCTACAAATAATAAGAAGGTAAAAAGTCCATTCGTTATTACAATATTCAAAAGAAAAAGCAAAAAACTTCTACTATAAGAAATATAAGACAACCAAAGAGAGCTAGAAGAGCTCTACATAACATCTTTGAAGACTTTTTTGAATCAAGCTAAATATCATATCAAAATCTCTATATCTTCTAAACTAAGCACATCAGATTTTTCCATGAATCTAACTTTTTGACTTTCAATAAGCCAATGCACAATGTCCCTTATCATAATGTTACTGGCTGGTTTCTTGATGTCTGTAGAGTACTGTTTGAAGCTACTCTCCATCTTTTTAAGCTTCACATATGTACTTTTTAAGAAAAAGTACATGTCATGAAATGTGTGGACTCCCATGTATTTCAAAAGTATCGTCTCCATATTTTCTTCTGAAATGTGATCCACCTGAGGGCATAATAACATAACAAGTGACAATATATTAACAAATTCGAAGCAAATGATTTAAATAATCAAGCCTAATGTAAAAGGCTGTTACATACTCTTTTATACTCGCTTGAAATCGTAGTCACCTCCATGTCTGTTCCTTGAATATCTTTTAAGTTCTAATTCAAATAAAAAATTGAGATTAAAATCAAGGTATAAAGACTTCAAATCATAGAAAATAAATTCTAAATATAAGAATACCTTGCATCTCTTTCCTTGGGATTTATCACTTCTTTGCGCGGTCTTCTGTTCTAAGTGATCTCTCATTTTTTCACTCACCTATGAATGATAAACAACAAGTAGTTTTAATGCCATTCGAAAGAATTATGTAAAGAATACAAGCATACAAAGTACTTGCTTTACTTTTAAAGGGTATTGCATAAACGAAAACTTTTACCTTTCTCTTTCGTTTACTTTTTCTATACATTTCATTCGTAGAATCAATCACATTTGATATTGGATCCTAAAAATATGACAAAATTAAATTAAAACTTGTCTAAAAAGAAGATGCTGATCACAATTGAATCAAAGAAAATAGCTTCAATCATAAGCATATCTAAAAGATAAAGGCAATTCATACCTTATCTTCATTTGTAGTGATGTCACCATGAAGCATTTTAGAAAATGTCATCTCATTCATATCAGCATTCGCTTGACCATAAGAATCCTGATGTAAAATATTCAAGATAGATGAATTGTGAATAATTGAATGGTTAATAATACTTTTTCAAAATAGAAGAAAACTCATGATTGAAACTTACACACCTGATCAGAGTGATAATACTCAAACCCTTTGAATCTCTTCACCATGAACTTATCTATCTACACAAAAGAACATATGATTTTATTAAAGCTCAGGGGGGTCACTATGTATAAACCCTCTATATCACGTGCGTTCAAGGCCTATATTTAAAATCCCTTATTTGTAAATTTTTTCATTAATAAAATGTACCCCTTTTCTATACAAATCTGTAAATTTTTTCCAAAATTATTTTAAATAGTCCCTTATGTATATTTATTTCTGTAAATTTTAGGAATAAAAAATATCCTTCTGTCGAACTCACGTGATAGGGTTACATATGGTGAGTGACCCCCGCGAGTATTAAAGAAAACATTTTATATTCTTTATAAAATTAAAAACATATCTTTTATTGGAAATGCTTCAACAACCTCAGATGTTGGACATCCTTGTCCATAAAATTCTCCTCCAATAGAAACTGAATTTCCAATAGACTGCCAATGAATTAAATAATCCAAGTAAGATGTCACATAAATTACACGAAAAAGTATAATTTTTTACTAAAAGTAGAGAACCATTCAAGGTATTAATATAAACATACCTTCTCTGAAATTGGATTACATGGAGACTCGTCAATACAAGGAGTAGTTGCTTGAGGCTCCATATATCTCTAAAAAGTTTCAAATAGACATACAAAATTTTATTAAACTCTTATATATCACTTTGAAATCCAAAGGAATGAGAACTTAAGTCAATTGGCATACGATATTCTTAATTTTTCTTGGAAAAACATATCTTTCAAATGCGTCAATAACCTGAGATGTTGAATATCCTTGTTCATGAAATTCCCCTCTAATAGAAATAGAATCTCCAATAGATTGCTAAAGAGTTAAATAATCCAAGTAAGAAGTGGCACAAATTATGCAAATAAATACAAAATTTTTACTTCATGCTAGAGAACCATTAAATGTATTGAACATACCTTCTTTGAAATTGAATTATGTGGAGACTTGTCAATACAAGGACTAGTTGCTTCAAGCTCCAGATTTCTCTGAACTTTGCTCATTTCGTCCTTTGAAACACAATAGAATACATTGACTAGATCATATCTATATTACAAATATATAGTTTTATAAAATATCACATAATTGAAAGGCCAACTCACATTATTTACAAGGGTCCTCTTCTTCGAGTATTTCTTGCTAGACTGCTTTGAGGAGATCCACTACCTGTATATATCTTCCTCTCTCCAGCTATATTCAACTCCACTAAACTTTAGAGGCACTATCTCATGATGATGCTCAGGGATGTTGCCTTTAATATGTTGTTGTTCTTCCTTTTTATGCCGTAGATCTATAACAATCTCTATTCCCTCGAACCACCTTCGTACACGACGGTAGTTTTCTAACAATAGAGAATGCTAGTCTCTAAAGCACTTTTCTAGGAGCTCTTTCCCATATAGCTTATTCTTATCCCTACTATTCATTTTGGGTGGTTTAAACACCTCATCATATGTAGGTGTAAAACTTGCCCCTAAGATTGGAGGAACAGAAACTTGAGATTTATCTTGCAAAGAGAGATGCTCCTTATTCTCTTTGAAGGACACATCCTTTGATGCATCTCCCATAGGCATTCTCCCTATATAAAAAACATACATGCCATATATTTAGCCACCTAGATTCTCCAAGTGCATAACATACATGCTTACAAATCAGCCCCTTCTTTCTCTAAATGCAATGAATACAGCCCATAAATTCATAAAATAGTTCTCTTCACCCGAAAATTCAGCCTTCTCCCTTAAATCCAAATGCGTAAATTCAGCCTTCTCCCTTAAATCCAAATGCATAAATTCAGCCCCCTCCCTTACATCCAAAAGCATAAACATACATGCCATAAATTCAGCCCCCTTCTCCCATAGATTCAACCCCCTCCCTTACATCCAAAGGCAAAAACATACATGCTATAAATTCAGCCACCTTTTTTCTCCAAATGCATAACATACATGCTTACAAAATCAGCATAACATACATGCATAACATACATGTTCAACCCCTTCTTTCTCAAAATGCATAACATAAATCCAACAAAAAATGACTTACCTTTAATTGAACTAACCATGGAATCCATGAGTCCAAGGAAACTTGCATCTTCACTCATCATTTTCTTTAGTAGCGCCGCCATGTCCATGTTGTTGCTAGCCATCTTGATTATGCACAACATAAGCATAAAAAAGTCTAGTTATTGTTAGTATCAAATAAAAACACACAAAATAGAAATAGATGTAAAAGGAAATCAAATACAAATACGTACCAAATATGTTTTCGAATTCCTTGAATGATGTTAACTTCATGTATCCTAGCTACATGCCTAAGATTGCCACATGATAGGAACTATCTTGGCTTTGCCCTGAACTACCATATTGTTTGTCTTGATAACATTCCACGTCTCTTTGACAGACACACAAAACCACCAATCCTTCCATTCGTTGTCTTCCATCGAGACCTTTCATCTCTTTTCCTCAGGGTGAACAGCTTTAGCCATGCTACTTTAACTTGATTTAGCATGTGATCCACATCTCTGACAACGGCATACTTGAGATCATTTGGTGAGCATATTGTATCAAGATAAGACTTCAATAAAACAATATCATTATCCTCTAACCAAGGAGGAATACATCCAATGCAACCAGGCTGAATTAAACATGTTCTCAATCCTTAATCTTTTGTCTCATATGCAATGATACCACCTCCATGCTGTAGAGGAATAAACTTATGCAATAACGAACTAATTGGCCTTATACAATTCCAGGTGTATGGCAAATATGCATTTTGTAGGACACTCATGCTAGTGGCGCCATCAACATCTAATCTTTCATATCCTCTTTCAACAACAATGCGTTGCCTATAGTAGTGTGCTCCAAAGAATAATTGCATGTCACCATTATGCTGAAAGGAAAAAAATGATGCTATACACGCTTTCCAGTGTCCCACACTAGAGACTAATGTTGCATCCTCTTCAGACTTTACGATAACCTTATCTTCAATCTTATAAACCTCACCCTTGAACATAATTTTCTTGTATTCTATTACTCTCTCAATCCCGAATTGAAGATTTTACTCTACATACCTTCTTTCCTCACTTGTTACGTATCTAACTTTTGGCTTCTTTCTTGCTATTACAATACCCTTTTGGCCAATGTCTCTTTGGCAAGGATAGTCTTTCACATGCAATGTAGCTAAACTCCATAAATGTTTCGCTTTTTCAATGGATGATACATGTATCAATCCTAATGAATGCCATTGAGGACAGTCATAACATCCATGTTTATCCACTAAATATCCATCTGGGACTAAAAGGACTCCATGAAACTCTTTCAACATCCTTTGATGAGGAAACAACCTATCAGCATCTTCTTGAATATGTAGAAAGACCCATGTGAAAAATCTCCTTCGATGATAGTTTGCATATGAAATCTCATTGTCCTTATTGTTTGTTTTGATGCTAGCATATGTTGAGACCATACGCTCATATATGTAGCACCAAAACCCATCGTGGCTGCCATGTCGCAAAATATCATCAAGAAATTCTCCAAAACCTACAACATGCTCTAATGGAGCTGAGTTTCTTCCAATCCACTCTTCTGATCTTACTCTCCAAGAAGCAAGCAATACCCTCAGAGTGTTTATGTCTTCTTGAGACTAGCCATTACTTCTAGTATAGTTATAAAAGGCATGAGCAATATCTATGATCAAGAGACCCAAATCATGGAATTTCTTAGGAATACCTTGGACTTCACTCAGGATATAAGGAAGACACCATTGTACGAACTTTTGTGTTTCCTCTGCCTTGTAACCCTCAAAATACTTGCTAGGAAACCTTGGCCATCGACCATATCAGATGGAACAAGGTGTGGCCAATGTCATTCTATGAGTTGCTTCATCGATTTCTTTCTTCACTCTATTATCAATATCTCTCATTAAAGAGCTCATGTACTTTGAAAACATATTCAATGCTAGTATGTGCATACAATCATACACAAGATCAAGAGATAAATCGAACCCATAAAGATCATATAATCTCCATAGACATGATCTACCAAAAAGACCAGCCTCTTTGAGAATGTCTTCATGTTGCGTTTGAGTGCTTGCTTGCTCTGCAAGAAGCAAGTCTCTCAACATATCTTTTGTGGACCTCTTGGCTGGAGCATATCTGAATTGGAATCTATTTTGGTCATAAAGGTATCGACTTGATCCTTCACATTCTAAAGTAGCTATAGGTTTGTCTCTACGACAAAAAGCTTGGCCACCATCTTTAAAAGCTCCAATCTTACATTGAGTTGGATGATCACCAGTCACCATCATAAGCATAGCACGTGCTTTGAAGGTTTGGGAAAAAGAGCTATCACGCCCAAAAATTAAAGGCATTGGATAATTGAAATCTATATCAATTCCATCTATGAACAAACTTTCTAATTCATCTATCAAAGGTTTCACAAAAACATGAAAGAGTTTGCTTGAGCTTCCTATAATTTTTTTGCAACTAAATGGAATGAACAAGACTGGTATTGCTCCAATTATGGACTTCTTTCCACAATTGAGAACCTTTATCTCGACGATACCATAATTCTTTCGTTGTTCTTGATGTCTGGAACCCATCCCAGTGCAATAAGAGATCAAAATTGTGTGGATCTCCCTGTATATGTAAACAAAGACACATTTAGAGTACAACATTACGTGTAATCCTCGAACATAAATTAATTAGAGACCACACATAGTATAAATTAGGAAGATTTACCTTACAGAGTCTTTGGGGACTTTGTATCAGAGCTCGACAAGCCTTGCAAACAAATTTGTAAATTTTCTCATGTTCTTTCCAACCCTCCAAAAGTGCTTCCGATTTAAGTGAAGATGGCCATGCTGTATAAGCTTGTTTGCAATACCCCTTCTCACATACCAATGGCAACTCAAACTCCGATTCTGGATCCCAAAACTCTTTAACACTTACATTTACTGCCATCCCAAAACTCATCAATTCTAATATTTTCATTACAATTGTCCAATACCAACCATTTGTCTTTATTTCGCCACATTTCCAATAATTCGTGGCATAAAGATCTACTTTTAGTAAATTAAGGTTAATTAGGTTAATATTAATGTGAATTAAGTGCTTAAGGTTATGTCAATTGAGCCATCATAGGAAGAATGACTAATTAATTAATAGAGTTTAGACTGGGAAGCCAATCCGAGAGAGAATACTCACAGTTTCTTAAGGACTCCTGAGCTCAAGAATACTCAAAATTTGATGGGCTTTAACATAGGCCATTCGACTTAGACAAGAATAGAAGTTAAGAAGCATGGAAGGTGCAAGCATGGAGCATGGAAGGTGCAAGGCCCAAAATTTTGAGAGGGGAGAGGGCCCAAAAATTTGAGAGGGAAGAGGAAAGAGGGAAGCGGGAAAATAGGAGAAAAGAGATTTCCCCCAAACCTATCCCAAACGGCTCATTCTACTGCTCACCACTCACAACGGTAATAGCTAACCCCTACCTACTCATGACTCGAGGTTCCCAAATCTGGCCTTACCTCTACATTCCCTGTACCTTCCTAAGCTGCCTCATCTTACATCAACTGCAAGGTCCTCGATCAAAGCGCTGAAGTGAATCTGCATGCAGTTTTGGAGTGATCATCGATCACGACTGCAAGGTCCTAGTCCATCAATCGACGACTGCAAGGTCCTTCATCAATCGACAAAGCAGTAATGCAATCAGCGAGCTAGCGATCTGTAGCTGCAATCTAGCAATCTGTAGCTATCTCGCGGACCGGACTGGACTTCAGAAATCTATACTGTGCCTGTGCCATCCACCTTCATTCTCTCCTTGAGGCTCAAATCTGTGCACGCCCTAGTCCTGCAGCATATGCTCAGCCAGCTATTATACGCTACTATCTAGTCGATCCTCGTTGCATCTGTGTGCCATATATATTAAATTGCTACTGTACGACGTCGACTGCTCGAGATTATACAGTATACTCGATTGGGCATGGAGGCTTAATTAATTTGAAGGTAAGAAGTCCCTGCTCAGAGCTAGTCGTTTTTCGTCTGCTAAGGCTAGTATACCGCGTCTTTTTTCAAGATTATACAGTACACTCGATTGGGCATGGAGGCTTAATTTAAAAGGGTGATATATTTGTACATGTGTATACTAGCTGTTGCGCACCATTCGAAGCAGCTCGCGGCCGGGGCATACATTTGTATACATTCTCAGGTCAACTCCCAACAGGTCAATTGCGACAGACCTTGGGTAGCAATTTCCAGGTTAGTATATACTAATTTGATCCATTTACCAAGGAATGTTCTAGCATTAACCCCCATTTTAATTTCTATCCTAAAGTAATCCTATCTCTTAATATATATGCCTCCCATGCCACAAATCCTATCAAAGATGTTGCCATAAATTTGTATATGCCTAATCATGTTTTGCCTATGTGTATGCTTCTATATTTCTATAATATGCTTGTACATTTTTATTCTTCTATATTTATATAATTCTATATGCTTCTATATCTTTGCATTATGTTTCTATATTTCTATAGGCTTCTATATCTTTATGTTTCCATTTAATGAATGCCATTGCGTGCCTTATTTTATGCTTGATGTTTATGCCTTATGCTTCTATGCTTTATGTTTCTATATGTGCTAGTCTATGCTTGCTTATGTCTCTACATGCTTTATGTGAATGCCTATTAAGTTTATGCTTTATGTGAATGCCTATTTGCCTATGCTTCTTTAGTCTATGCTTCTATGCCTATTTGAGGCCTATTTAATGAATGCTTTATGTGAATGTTTTATGCTTTATGCTTTATGGATCTACTCTTTAAATGTTTATGGATGCCTTCTTTATGCTTAATGCCTATGATTTAAGTTTATATATGTCTATGCATCTATGTTCATGCATGCCTGTGTCGATGCTTCTATATGTCTATATGCCAATGTGAATGCTTATATGCCTATGCTTGTCTAGAAATTATGCTTATGTGTAGGCATGCCTATGCTTCTATGCCTATCATGCTAAAGTAAACCTTTGCAATTACATGCGTGCCTTTACTTTTCCTTAATTTAGTACCTATGTGAATGCCTATGCCTATTTGCCCATTATATTTGCCTATGCCTATGTGAATGCCTATGCCTATTTGCCTATTTGCCTATGCATATTTGCTTTATGCCTATTCTTTAAGTTTATGTATGCCTATGTCTATGCTTCTATATGTCTATATGCTTATGTGAATGCCTACTTTATGCTTTATGCCTATTTGCCTATGCTTCTATATGTCTATATGCTTTATGTGAATGCGTATTTGCCTATGCTTCTATTTGCTTTATGCTTTATGTGAATGCCATTGCCCATGCTTGCCTATGTTTCTATATGTGCTAGTCTACGCTTGCTTATGTCTCTACATGCTTTATGTTAATGCCTATTTGCCTATGCTTCTATTTGCCTATGCTTGCCTATGTTTCTATATGTGCTACTCTACGCTTGCCTATTTGCCTATGTTTCTATACGTGCTAGCCTATGCTTGCCTATTTGCCTATGCTTCTATTTGCTTCATGCTTTATGTGAATGCCATTGCCTATGCATGTCTATGTTTCTATGCCAATGTGAATGCTTATATGCCTATGCTTGTCTGGAAATTATGCTTATGTGTAGGCATGCCTATGCTTCTATGCCTATCATGCTAAAGTAAACCTTTGCAATTGTGTGCCTTTACTTTTCCTTAATTTACATGTCATGTTTATACATGTTTATAAATGCCATGTCTCTATCTTGTGATGGATTTTATTGTCTATATGGTATGGCAATATTTCTTTTATTTGCTTATGGTATGGTAGTTTCATTTTTATGTTATGATATGCTATGCACTTATGCTATGCTAGACACGTATCTATGGTCCTATGTGTGGGAGCTAAGTACCAGAAGTGACAAAATCTCACGGGTATAGTCCTTCTTTATCCATGGAGTCATTGCTAGGGTGTGCATTTGCATGGCCTACAATGGCTTACCTATGGTTTTACCATGGGTGAGGCTGCATTGATGATATCTGTTGGGAGGCCGTCTATACGACTAGCACTAGTTGCCCATACTTAGGACCCTACTATGTGTGTTTATTTTAAATGTGTTTATACATGTTTATAAATGCTATGTCTCTATGCTTGTGATGGACTTTGTTGAGCTTATGTAAGTGTTTGTTCTCTAGGGTGTTTTATTTATGATTTCATGTGCCTTATTCTAGATGGCAACAGATGATAGCCTACGAAGATGTAGATGCAATTATAGGTGTAGGCATTCGCCTCTTGGCTATCAAGATGTGAGCCGGAGAACGTATTATGTGCATTTGCAACAAGGCTCCATTGGAAACTTACACGCGTCAATTTTGAGGAATGTGAATGAGGAGAACTCTATTGACAATGATACTGTAGTGAATGAAGAACTCATTGAATCATCTAATCGACGGAGGTGGGTATGGTGTAGATGTGAAACTTATTGCCATGGTGGCCGCTTGGTCACTCCATCAACTTATGCAAGGCATATGCAAGTTGATGAGCGATTTGAAACTATTGCAGAAAATCTTGGTTTGCATGCTCCACATTTTAGCTTTTCTGGACCTGAAGAAGAGGAGAATAATGAGCTTATGCATCAGATGGAAGGAAATGATCAATTTACTGATATGCATGAATAGGATAGGTTGGATGATGAAGAGGATAACATGGATGCTTTAGGAGAGGATAGCCATTTATCTCTCACTGATAAAATCATACAAAGATTGATTGAGTTGCAAGCTCTTTGGGATGGACATCAAGCTTCAGTGGAGTTTCAAGATAGTATACTTAAAATTCTATTTGGAGATATGGGTGGTCCTAGGTCTACAACACATGAAGGCACAAAAAGATCGAGTCTGAGTAAACTATTGGTCCAACTTCCAGAAACATGGGATGGAAGTCTAAATGGAATAACTGTTCCCACATGTTGGGAGCAATTAACTACTATGTTGACAAGGCTTGGAATGGTTGAATCAAAGAGATATAGAATATGTCAAGGAAAAGAGGATTCCTGCATACATGCTCCAATACTCTATTTACCAAGCAAAGAGGATGCTTAACTTAATTAAGGTTAACATTTTCAATTCACCATAGCACTTACACCTCATAATCTTAGAGTTTACATTAACCCATTAAAATATCCAGTATGACATTGCAAATATATATATAAATGAGTTTCCCACCGTACCATTCAAGAAAGGTTGCAATGCATGCTTTCCAATGCAAGTCTTTTTGGTGGTTTTTGGGCTGAGGCAATGAAGACTGCAGTGCATGTGATCAATAGATCACCTAGTAAGAGTTTGGATGGTGGTATTCCTGAAGAGGCATGGAGTGGCAAGAAGCCCTCTTACTCTCATTTGCGTATATTTAGGTGTGAGGCATATGCACATGTGCCAAAAGAGCTTCGAAAGAAGCTAGATCCTAAGTCTAGGAAATGCGCCTTTCTGGGTTAACACTTATTTCATTAATTTTGGACTCATATGTCTACTTTTGGACTATTCCTTAAAATCCTTCCCAACTGAAAAGTTTACTTTATGAAACTGTCATTCGAGAATCAAAAGTTTACTTTCTGGCACTATCATTTTCACATAAGACATTTCAAAATATCTCTCTACAATGTTGTACAAATAATGCAAAAACTACTATTAAATCCTAAATTTGTATTTCTTGTTTATAAGAATCATATTCTTAAAATAAAAAATCCGAGTTATTAGTTTAAATCCATGAAAAACCTTGCTATTGAGGATTCACAACATTTTGAAAATGTATACATAAGAGACCTGTAAGACTCTTTTTACTTTCAATGCAGAAAACTATAACACTCTTGAATATTCAAGAAATTAAAAGGTTTATATACACATGAGACATGATGGAAGCCTCTTTTGTACTCCAAAAAATAGCAATAGCTATGCTTGCAATTTTACATTATCATGTCATAAGTTTTACAACAAATATTTCTCTGGATGAGTCTTTGTACAAAGGATCTCCTGTGGCCTTTTCAATAATTTAATTTTTCCTTTACAATGAGTTTAGTACAAATGGGCGATCCAAACATTTGCTTGTTTGAATGTCCTTTTCTATCATGATCACAGAAATGAGCGATCTTTACAATGAGTTTAGTACAAATGGGCGATCCAAACATTTGCTTGTTTGAATGTCCTTTTCTATCATGATCACAGAAATGAGCGATCCAAACATTTGCTTGTTCAGAATGTCCTTTCTGTCGTCACTTGTCACTTGGGTGCCATCTTCATTCACTCTCATCTAACAACCACCACCACCTTCACTCTTTCTTGATATTTGAATGGTGTTATCATGGGCATTCTTCATTTGCGCTATCTCCTTCTACTTCCTCCCGGGCGAGCATCTTTGTGAACTCTGTAATGTGCGTAATAATTGGTTGCGGTAATTTTATTTTGTCTTCTACATCATACCCCATGTGCTTCTTTGTTTTCTTTGACCTTGATTTCCAGGATACTATGACTGTCTCTGTGGAAAGTCTTGAAATTGCTTCATGGTTTGGGACCCATTCCTTTTTCAAACAACTACTATACAATGTACTGTTATCTTGGTTCTCCTTCCTGCCCCTTGGCTCATACCATACCGCTGTAAATGTTGTAGCTCTCCCCCGGTCATCCATGCTCACGTCAACTACTTTCCTAACCCAAAACTTCACGTTCTCATGTTCATCATCCGATGGTCGAACTGCAACAAAACAATGGACATCTATGTCTATTTGTGGCATAAACTCTCTCTTCTTGAGTCCATAATATGGATGTGGGAGCAACGATTCAAACTCATTTTCAAAGAGACCACATGCTGGACGCAAGTCATTACCAACATTTGGCCAAAATAAAGGCCGTTCTGCCTTAATATCATCTTCTCGCATTTTTGCAAGGTCCTTTATCAATTGGTAGGTCTTGCTAATTACAACAGTAGTGTGTTCCTTCCAAGAGGGCTTCCAATCAGGAAATCTCCGGAGCATTTCCTCTTTGTATGCAATAAAAGCTTTTAAGCCTTCTATTTCACCTTTGGATTTCTCGCTGAATTCTTTTATAGGAGCCCATGTTGGATGCATTTCTTTGCTCGGGATTGAAGTTAAGAGAGAGTAAGGTTCTTCAGGTTCCCATTTTGTATCAAGAGAATAGTGTTGCCATTGCATCACTGGTTTTTCATCCTTTAAGAAAAATCAAAAATAGTGTGGAGCGCTATGACCAATCAGGGCATCACCACCTTTTTGTATGAAAGGTAGAATAAAGCTCTTCCAATCATACATCCTCTCAACCATTGAGCATATTGTTCCTTCCTTACGGCCACCAACTTGCCTCCCACATTTTCTTATCAAGTCATCCATTGTCTCCATGTCCTTGTGTTTTAGTTCTCTTGAAACTGTGCTAAATACCTGATCGATATCCTCATGTGTGTGCCCAACCAACAAAAACCCAACTTCAATCTCATTGAAGATTCTATGAGCGATTAGCATTGAGCAAAATGCAAAGAAGAGTACATTCTTATTCTCTCGTCCGCAATTGTCTGCTTGTATTCTCAAAGTTACTGGTAGGCGACCTTTTTCTGCATGTACATTGTGAATTGCCTTCATAACGGATGTTACAACTTGATTGCTATCGTGTAGATGCAAGGAATCAATCCATATGTCTGCAAAAAACTTAAATCCGTGCACTAACACTCCACATAGATGTGTCTTTAAAAAGTATTTGCCTTGTAGCTTAGGTGGAGTGTTAACGAATCGAGGTAATGTTGTTGTATTTTGATCCATACCATCTACAATAATGCACATGTACTCATTTGGGTGAGAAATAGCTTGCTCCTTACAAAATGCATATTTTATTCTAGAATGTCGAACAAGTCCATGATGAAATTCTCTCTTTCTTTTGTAAGCTTCTTTTTGTTCTGGAGATGTTGCACTCTCAAGTGCTCGCTTTAGATCATCACAGTCGTTGCACTTTGACATTTTTTGCCTCTTTGGGATTTTAACATGTCCAAAGCTTTTTTTCCAAAGAGTATACAAAGTATGAAAAGATGCCGGTGCATGCCCTCTTTGCCTTTGTGTTTCTCCAATAGAGTTAAATACTTCTTTTTTGGTCAAACCTATCGGAAGATGCATTTCTGATAGGTGGGGTTGCGGTAAAGCATTTTCATAAATGTAATCTTTCAAAATTGCTGTTGCCGCAACCGTTGAGGCTCTTGTTTTGGGCCTTCCTATGTTTCCATGAATGTTAAATTTAACTCCATACTTTGCTTTATTAGCCAAATTCCAATATGTGCCATGTGATAATCCTGTAATAATGCGATATGCATTATTGCATATACTTTTTCCATTTATAAGAGGCCTTATTTGATGTCCTGAACTTCGCCTTCTCTTATCATTTACAAGAAAGCAAGACAATCTCGTGAGTAGGTATTCATTTCTTCTGCTTCCTTTCCTTTGCCAGACATGTTCTCTACAACCCTTGATGTCATGTAAGTTAATGGATCACATACATGTATGCTTACAGCATGTAGATCCGTTGCTTTTAGCATAACATCTTCATTCATTACTCTTATTCTCTTTGGTTGCTTTTCTGGATCTGCCTGCACTCGTTGTCTTTTCATGCATCTGTATGTCCGTTTTGGACCTTCTGTACATTCTTATTTGGATTTGTGTAGTTCTTCTTGTAAGATTTATTTGTCACGTTGTTTTCATGAGATGTTGCATCCTTGATCTTATCACTCTGACAGTCAAATACTGAATATTCCTTTGTTGATGTCATCCTTGCTTTTGATGCATTCGTCAAACCATTTGTAACATTTACAAGTTCACAATCAAAGTCAAACACCGAATAGTCCTTTGTTGATCTCATCCCTACTTTTGATACAATCGTAGAACCACTTGTCACAATGGCATTAGAGTGTCCCAAATGATCTTCAAACTCATCTATTCCTGAGAGAGCATCACTCATTGATGCACTTTCTATGGATTTCATAACTCCATAGTCAGTGGTGATAGAGTGTCCAGAATGATCTTCAAACTCATCTATTCCTGAGAGAACATCACTCATTGATGCACTTTCTATGGATTTCATAACTCCATAGTCTTGAAACTCCTCTACTCCAGAGAGAACATCACTCATTATACTATCGTGCATGATTTCCATAATTCCATAGTTACCTGCTTTGACTCCAAGAACTTTATCAGTATCCATGAAGCCATCCATGCTTGAAGATATAACACTTTTGACATCTTTGCCCAAGTTCTCAATGTGCATGAACTCATCCACCCCGGATAAGGCATCACTTGTGAAATATTTTTCTTTCTCGGTACCAATGAACTCATCGACTTCTGATAAGACGTTAGTGCTATAGTTGAGTGCATTAGAATCATCCATCTCTGAAGGAATAGAGCTTGGTACATTGGCATATTCTTTCAATTCTTTGATGTTGTAGTATACATTATGTTTATCATTAAAAACCACATGCCGAGTCTTTCCAATCTTTAAAAATTGCATGCTCCATCCTCGGGGGGGTCACTCATCATATGTAACCCTATCACGTGAGTTCAACAGAAGGATATTTTTTATTCCTAAAATTTACAGAAATAAATATACGTAAGGCACTATTTAAAATATTTTTGGAAAAAATTTACAGATTTGTATAGAAAAAGGGTACATTTTATTAATGAAAAAATTTACAGATAAGGGATTTTAAATATAGGCCTTGAACGCACGTGATATAGAGGGTTTATACATAGTGACCCCCCCGAGGCTCCATCTCAAATCCTTACCTACCTCATAGTAGGGACCATCCAATGACATTGAGTTATCATCCATACCATCATCAGTAACTTTTTGAATTCTCATCTGCGCAAATGTCCACCAGTGTTCAACTTGTTCAAATCCCAAGACTTGACCTTCTGCTATGTACTTATTTGTAAATGATAACATTTGTAAAATATCTCCCACTCTAAAATCCAAAGATATGCACTTTGTATTCCTGATGACATGTGTTGGATAAGTCTCATCTCTGTCCCATGCAATAAATGCTTTGTTGGAAGTATTATAGGGCATAACATCTCCAAGGATTTCCATATCCCCACACTTATGCTTTAGCTCAACATGTGCACTAAGAATCCTTGATACGATAACCGCCACCTTATCTTCGCCAAGTCTTCTAAAGTGACAAATAGAATTTGGATCACTTTCATGGATTGTAGCAAATGCAACTACTTCTCTTTTGCAACAGAAAATCACCTCCATCCCCAGAATAAATTTTGTAGCCATCTGCTTTGTGAGTTTCCTTTGCAAACAAGCTGTAACAACCATTATAAAGAACATTAGTCTCTTCTCAATAATCTACTTTATTAATGATTTAAAAATCCAGAACGTGTTTGAAAATTTAATTAGACACTAACCAATAACAACCGTAAACCAATAACAACCCTAAACCCTAAACCCTAAACCGTAAACCAAAACAACCCTAAACCCTAACCAATAACAACCCTAAACCCTAAACCCTAAACCCTAACTCCCAAACCCTAAACCCTAAACCCTAACCCCCAAACCCTAAACCCTAAACCCTAACCCCCAAACCCCAAACCCTAAATCCCAAACCCTAAACCCTAAACCCCAAACCCTAAACCCAAACTCCTAAACCCTAAACCCTAACTCCCAAACCCTAAACCCTAAACCCTTAACCCTAACCCCCAAACTCTAAACCCTAAACCCTAACTCCCAAACCCTAAACCCTAAACCCTAACTCCCAAACCCTAAACCCTATCTCCTAAACCCTAAACCCTAAACCCTAAACCCTAAACACTTAACCCTAACCCCCAAACCCTAAACTCTAAACCCTAACCCCCAAACCCTAAACCTTAACTCCTAAACCCTAAATCCTAAACCCTAAACCCTAACTCCCAAACCTTAAACCCTAAACCCTAATCCCTAAACCTTAAACTGTAACTCCCAAACCCTAAACCTAACCCCCAAACCCTTAACCCTAAACCCTAAACCCTAAACCCTAACTCCTAAACCCTAAACCCTAAACCCTATCTCCCAAACCCTAAACCCTAACTCCCAAACCCTAAACCCTAAACCCCAAACCCCAAACCCTAAACCCTAAACCTTAAACTCTAACTCCCAAACCCTAAACCCTAACCCCCCAACCCTAAACCCTAAACCACCAAACTCTAAACCCTAACCCCCAAACCCTAACCCTCAAACCTTGAACCCTAAATACTAAACCCTAAACCCTAACTCACCAAACCCCAAATCCTAAACCCAAACCACGAAATCCTAAACCTTAAATCCTATGAGTGTTTTCAAGTAATATCATTTATTTAAGTAATAGTTTTAATTAGAATTCATAAGTAATAGTGGAATTGATAGTTGGGAGGGTGGTAGTGGGAGAAAGGGAGAGTGGGAGAGGGAGTGGGAATGGGGGCGGTGGGGGTGGGGGTGGGAGGATGGGAGTGGGAGTGGGAGAGGGAGTGGGAATGGGGGAGGTGGGGGTGGGGGTGGGAGAATGGGAGTGGGAGTGGGAGAGGGAGTGGGAATGGGGGAGGTGGGGGTGGGGTGAGGGTGGGAGGATGGGAGTGGGAGTGGGAGGGGTGAGGGTGGGAGGATGGGAGTGGGAATGGGGGAGGTGGGGGTGGGAGTGGGAGGATGGGAGTGGGAGAGGGAGTGGGAATGGGGGAGGTGGGGGTGGAAGTGGGAGGGGTGAGGTGGGAGGATGGGAGTGGGAATGGGGGAGGTGGGGGTGGAAGTAGGAGGGGTGGGGAGGAGGATGGGGGAGGGAGTGGGAGTGGGGGAGGTGGGGGGGTGGGAAAATGGGAGTGGGAGTGGGAATGGGGGAGGTGGGGGGGTGGGAAATGGGAGTGGGAGTGGGAGTGGGAGGGAGTGGGGGATGGGAGTGGGAGGGGTGGGGTGGGAGGTGGGTGGGAGTGGGAGTGGGAGTGGGATGGAGGGGGAGGGGGTGGGAGGATGGAGTGGGAGTGAGGTGTAGGTGGGAGGATGGGAGTGGGTGGGGGGAGATGGGGTGAGGAGTGGGATGGGGAGGTGGGGTGGGGGGTGGGAGGGGGAGTGGTGGGGTGGGGTGGGGGATGGGGTGGGGTGAGAATGGGGGAGGTGGGTGGGATGGGGGGGGTGGGAGTGGGAGTGGGAATGGGGTGGGAGTGGGAAAGGGGTGGGAGGATGGAGTGGGTGGGGAGAGAGAGAGAAGATAATCTAATAGAGAGGCCAATGGGAGAGAGAGATAATGTTATAGAAGGACCAATGAGAGAGAAGCACTTAAAACCCTAGTTTTTTTCTTATATATACTCTCCTTCTCTCATTGTTTCTCTCATTTTAACAAGGAAGAGCAAGAGGAGAAGCAAAAAGAGGGAGGAAGAGCAAAAGCAAGCACAAGCATCGATTTCAACTTTTTTCCAGGTACTTTTTTTAAAATTTGTATTCTTTGAAATTTTATTATAGAGAGAGAAAAGTGAAGGAAAGATTTTTAGAGAGAGAATATAAGAGAGAGAGTCTTGCTGCCTCGGCAGCAAAAGAGAGAGAGAAAGAGAGAGGGAGAGAGACGAGAGAAGGGGGGGAAAGAGAGGGGAGAGAAAGGGAGGGGGGAGAGAAGGGGGAGGGGGGGGAAGAGAGGGGAGAGAGGGGGAAGCCGCGAGGGGGGAGAGAGAGAGGGGACGGGGAGGCCGCTGCCGCGACAGCGGAGAGGGGGGGAGGGAGGGGAGGGAGAGGGGAGGGGAGAGAGAAGGGGGGGGGAGAGAGAAGGGGGGCGACGAGAGAGGGAGGGGGGGAGAGAGAAGGGGGGGCGGCGAGAGAGAGGGGGAGAGGGAGGGGAGGGGAGGGGGGAGAGAGAGAAGGGGGGGCCGCTGCCGCTACCGCGGCAGCGAGAGAGGGGGAGGGGGGGAGAGGGAAGGGGGGGGCGGGGACAGCGAGAGAGAGGGGAGGGAGAGAGAGCGAAGGGGGGGGCCACTGCCACTACCGCGGCAGCGAGAGAGGGGGAGGGGGAAGAGGGAAGGGGGGGGCGAGGGCAGCGAGAGAGAGGGGAGGGGGAGAGAGAGAAGGGGGGGGCCGCTGCTGCTGCCGCGGCAATGAGAGAGGGGGAGGGGGGGAGGGAAGGGGGGGGCGAGAGAGAGGGGAGGGAGAGAGAGAGAAGGGGGGGGCCGCTACCATGGCAGCGGCAGCGAGAGAGGGGGAGGGGGGAGAGGGAAGGGGGGGCGGGGGCAGCGAGAGAGAGGGGAGGGGGAGAGAGAGAAGGGGGGCCGCTGCCGCTGCAACGGCAACGAGAGAGGGGGAGGGGGGGGAGAGGGAAGGGGGGGGCGAGGGCAGCAAGAGAGAGGGGAGAGAGAGAGAGAGAGGGGGGCCGCTGCCGCTGCCACGGCAGCGAGAGAGGGAGGGGGGGAGAGAGAGAAGGGGGGCGGCAAGAGAGAGGGGGAGAGGAGGGGAGGCGAGGGGGGAGAGAGAGGGGGGAGCCGCGGCAACGAGAGAGGTGGAGGGGGGAGAGGGAAGGGGGGGCAGAGCGGGGCAACGAGAGAGAGGGGAGGGGGAGAGAGAGAAGGGGGGGCCGTTGTCGCTGCCATGACAGCGAGAGAGGGGGAGGGGGAAGAGGGAAGGGGGGGCGGGGGCAGCGAGAGAGAGGGGAGGGGGAGAGAGAGAAGGGGGGGGCTACTGCCGCTGCCGCGGCAGCAAGAGAGGGGGAGGGGGGGGAGAGGGAAGGGGGGGCGGGGGCAGCGAGAGAGAGGGGAGGGAGAGAGAGAGGGGGGGGAGAGGGAGGGGAGGGGAGGGGAGGGGAGGCGAGAGAGAGAGGGGGGAGCCGCTACCGCTACCGTGGCAGCGAGAGAGGGAGGGGGGGAGAGAGAGAAGTGGGGGCAGCGAGAGAGAGGGGAGGGAGAGAGAGAGGGGGGGGAGAGGGGAGGGGAGGGGAGGGGAGAGAGAGAGGGGGGAGCTGCTGCTGCAGCAGCGAGAGAGGGGGGGGGGGAGAGGGAAGGGGTGGGGAGAGGGAAGAGAGAGGGGGGGCTGCTGTCACGGCAGCGAGAGAGGAGGGGGGGAGAGAGATAAGGGGGGGCAGAGAGAGAGAGGGGAAGGGGAGAGGGAGGGGAGGGGAGAGAGAGAGGGGGGGCCACTGCCGCGGCAGCGAGAGAGGAGGGGGGGGAGAGAGAGAAGGGGGAGATGCGAAAGCAAGAGAGAGGAGGAGGGAGAGAGAGAGAGGAGGGGGGGCCGCTGCCGCGGCAGCGAAAGAGAGGGAGGGGGGGAGAGAGAGAGAGAGAGAGAGGGGGGGAGAGAGAGAGAGAGAGAGAGGGGGAGGCCGCTGCCGCAGCAGCGAGAGGGAGAGAGGGGAGAGAGAGAGAGAGGGGAGGGGGGGAGGTCGCGGCAAGTGAGAGAGAGAGTGGGGAGCGCAAGTGAGAGAGAGGGAAAAGGTGAGGAGAAAGGGAGAGAGAGAGAGAGAGGGGAAATGAAGAGGAGGGGAGAGAGTAGACTAAGATGAGAGGAAACGTAGACTAGAGCGGAGAGGAAAGAGAGAGAGAGAGAAGAGTGAGAGAGATGAAAATTTAGAGAGGGAGGACACCAGAAGTACGATCGAGATAGAAAATCTTACCAATGAAGAGGAGAAATGAGTGGGCGACGATCGAGACAAGATAAAGGAGCTACGATCAATGAGGCATATGAGAGGAGATTGGTATGTGATTTAATCGAAACTTAAACAAACAAAACTCTCGGGGTGTCACTCATCATATGTAACTCTATCACGTGAGTTCAACAAAAGGATATTTTTTATTTCTAAAATTTACAGAAATAAATATACATAAGGGACTATTTTAAATAGTTTTGGAAAAAATTTATAGATTTCTATAGAAAAGGGGTACATTTTATTGATAAAAAACTTTACAGATAAGGGATTTTAAATATAGGCCTTGAACGCACGTGATATAGAGGGTTTGTACATAGTGACCCCCCCGAGACAAAACTATAAACCTTGGTGTTTGATGAAAATTTAGAGAGGAAGGACACAAGAGAAAGTACGATCGAGATAAAAAATCTTACCAATGAGGAGAAAAAATGAGTGGGTGAGGATCAAGAAGAGATAAAGAAGAGATGTTTTGATGGAAGAATTTGGGAGCTATGATCAATGAGGCATATTAGAGGAGATTGGTGTGTGATTTAGTCGAAACTTAAACAAACAAAACTATAAACCTTGGTGTTTGAAAAGAGAAACGTGTGGAAACTAGAATTTCAAATTTCCCGCCTTTTTTTAAACTATGAATCCTTGTGTTTGAAAAGATAAACATGTGAAAACTTGAAAATTGTGATAAAAGACAACTTTGTGTTTCAAAAGACAAACGCGTGGATGTGAAAATTGTGATAAAAGACAAGACAAACGCGTGGATGTGAAAAGACAAATGTATACTAAAAGCAAAACTTGTAGAAACTTGAATTTTAAATTTTTCTTTGTTTTTGAATTTAAAATGAGTTTCACTTTCATTTTTAATTTACTAGTTTAATTTAGACTATAATGCATTTTGTTTTGGAATATAAAAAGTATAATTTTAATTTTATTATATTTTAAATTAAAATTTTAAAAGTAATTTAACTTACATTCGTTATTATTACTTTAATTTATTTCTTTTTAGGGAGAATTAATATATTCTTCTAGGTAAATATTAAATTTTTAATTTTAAGTCTTGTTTTCTTTATTTTACGTTATTTTTTCATAAACTTTAAGTTAAACTACTTTATAGTTTTTATTATTTAAATTCAAATTTATTAAGATTTTAACTTCTTATTAATGTGAATGTTCAATTCTTATGAGTTGTAAGTAAATTAGTTTTTGAAAATATAAATTTTATCTTTTTTAAAATGAGAAGGGGAAGGGAGAGAGAGAGAAGGGGGGGGGCCACTGCCGCAGCAGCGAGAGAGAATGGGGGGGGGGGAGAGAGAGAAAGGGGTGGGAGGATGGGAGTGGGAGAGGGAGTGGGAATGGGGAAGGTGAAAGAATGGACGTGGGCGTGGGAGTGAGAATGGGGAAGGTGGGGTGGGAGGATAGGGGTGGCAGCGAGAGAGAAGGGGGGGGAGAGAAGGGGGGGAGAGAGAGAGAAAGGGGTTTGAGTTTAAAAAGATAAAATATAAATTTTATCTTTTTTAAACTCACAACCTTAGTGTATTAAAAAGAATAATGGAAAATAGATTATTTTTTGCTTTTAATTCGCAACCTAAGGATATTAAAAAGAACAATGGAAAAGAAATTATTTCTTGCTTTTCTTCGCTTCGACGGTTGGTGTAGTCTAGATTAGCATAGATTAGTTTGTCCTTAGAGGAGAGAACTCCAAAAAAACCAATCAAAGCCATGCTCAAAATTTCCCGACTAGTTTCTAATCGGAGTCAGTCCATTCATTCACATTCGGCTTAACAGTCACAACAACCCTACCATTTAAGCAACGATTAAGGTTTTTAAACTTTCAAGATGATTGAAAGTTGTATCAGTGGACATGACAGATTACAGTTGTGGAAGTTGACAGAGCATTTTACACTTATATCAATTGCGGGAGTTGACAGAGCATTTTGCACTTATATATGACAGACTTCAAATTTGTATTCAGAGATCATTGTAAATCCTTATTTTTTTTCACATTTATGCTCTAAGCCTTGTAAAGCCTTTTAGGCTATTCCCAAAGCATTTATGCTCTAAGCCTTGTAAAGCCTTTTAGGCTATTCCCAAAGCATTTATGCTCTAAGCCTTGTAAAGCCTTTTAGGCTATTCCCAAAGCATGAAATTGATACTTATATGATTGGGAAGAATAAAAACTTGAGGTGTATTAATGGGACTCATTGTACTTTTGATTTTTCAAAGTAATTGTAGTTTGTCAAAGTACTTAAAATTTGTGTTGTGCTTGAATACAGGATGGATCTTGAGGCTACAGCATTTGTCAATGGTATGACACTGAAATACAATGGAAGAATTTATGCCCCAAAGGACTTCACAAACTGGACAGTTGTTGACACAACAAAGAAAGCATGGTTCTTAGTCTTAAGTAAAGGAAATCTCATTCTAGTGATGACAAAGAGAGAGTTGGAGAAAGATGAGTGCGCATCAAATGTATCTTTCTCAAAGAGCCATTTGATTCAAGGGGGCACCTTAGTAGGAATAAAAATTGACAAAGACAGTAGTACAATGATGATTTACACAAAGTCAAGAATGAGCAACAGATCGTTTCTTCTTTCTAAGAAAGATGCAATGCACTTTGTGATGCCGCCGCCAAAAGCACCTAGATTTCCTGAATTGGTTCCTGCATTGGAGATCCTTCAACATGTGTGGGAGGAATTTCCCATTGAGGAAGCAAGAAAAATGCAGTCAAAGATTATCCTTGAATACTTTTAGGGTGTCATCCAATAAGGTTCAACTTCATTGGAGGGACCTAAGGTGCAAGAATCCACACATGAGAAAGAAAGTGATGAGACACGCCATGTAGACCTAGTTCATGGTAATACAAATGAGAGAGGAAGTGGAGTGGATGAGATAGAACACATTGTAGCAATGGATGAGGGTCTTGTACACGTGGATGCTTACAAGGGATCTACATCTGAGACAGGAATTGAATTGGTGGAGACCGGACATGCACATGCATGTCAGACAGAAATTGAATTGAGTGAGACACGACATGCATCAGATAAGACAAGACATGCACACACATCTCTTGTTCATGGTATTACTCACTTAGATGGTGTAACTCATGAAGTTGATGGAATAACAGAACAAGTGAAGCCCTTAAGTATACCTGAAGTTGAGGCAATAGAAGAAGAAGTAGGGCGATCTAAAGCAGTTCACATTGAGCCCCTAAAAAATAAACCTCGACGTCAAATGCAAAAGGCAAGTACTTCACGAGCTACAGTTCCAAGTGCTATAACTGGAAAAAGAGGTCGTTCATATACAAAGAAAGGGCAAAGAAGAGAAGAGGAAGAACATGAAGAGGATGCAGAGGGTCTTGAAATGGAGTCAGATCTAGAAGGAGAAATGTTATCAATGAAGAACCTAAATCTTCGCTTGAATGAGGCTGTGACAGATGAGGATCCAGGATATATATGGGGCTAGAAGACTCAAGTTATACATGCTTCAACAATGGTCAAAGCAAGTGTCTTCACCAACAGCAGGACCTTAGATACAGCCTATGCTGAAAAGATTTTTCAGGCTTTGATTGATGGAAAAAAACCAGTTGTTTCTAATTTGGTACTCCGTCCAAGAACATTTTGGCCAGTCATGGGAGATTATAGTCAATCCATCAATTTCTCTCAGCCTATAGATTTTGAGATGCAATTCACTAAGTTCCTCGAAAAACAAGTTCCCTCACTTCAAGAAGGACAGAGTTCAGTGAATGATCCAAAACGACATATAAGGGATACCAAGAGAAATTTCTTAGCTCATTGTACATTTGAGGCAATAGATGGTCAGCACTATGCCTATGCTTGTAATGAGCGCTCTAGAGATGCATACAAGAAAGGAGAAATTACTTATCAAACCTTCGCGAGTGTGCCTCAATTTCACTACTATTCTGCATGCATCTGTATCTTCAAGAACGAGAAAAAATATTTGATTGAGTCGGAAAGACTTAATCATGACATTTATGCACTATGAAAAATCACCTCCACTTCAGAGATGTTGCTCAAAGCTAGGACCATATGGAAAACTTTTAATTCTCCTTTGACCACTCTCAAAAGAACTGCAACTAAAGTGGAAGTAGATAATCTGTTGACTTCTACACATGCTTGAGTGCCATTGTACCAAGGGGAAAGCAGGAAAGAGCAGAGGTGATTACAAGCTTCAAGACAGTAAGGGATAGGTATCAAGACTACACAAGACTACTTTTCCGTAGTGATGAAGTTTTTCATCAGATCAAAGACGTGTGTCTTGCATGTGAGAAAGGAGATGTTACGTATGAGGCTCCATCATTGATTAAAAAGAAGGCAAAGAAGATTGAGAAAAAAGAGATGACAGCTCGGATGTGGAGGCCTTTAAGAAACCTACCAGACAAATACACAAGTCTTGCTGCAGAGAAATTAATGTCCAAAGAATGGTTTTTTGGCAAAAAGGATAAAGATCATTGCATGGAAGATTGCATCATCCAACACATCAAGCGTGATGTAGTAAAGAGTGCAATTGAATATTTATTGGGAGAAAAAAATATTCCAATTAGCCAATGTAAAATTGATCATAACATTGTGAGGCAGATGGCATCAGCTTTACTGTCAGCTAAACAGAAGGCTTGGGCGCATAAATGGGTGAAGGTAGAAGATGATGGATCTGAAATTACTCCCTCTATGAGAAGTGACATTCCGGAAAATGTGTATGCATATGCACAAAAAGTCATCAATAACCACACTCTCAGAAAAGAAAAAACTTTGAACAAGGGCTTTTATTTCATACATGAAATCATTTCAGAGTCTGGAAAGAGTGTTGAGTGCAAGGGAGTTTCATTGAGTGATTTTTTGTCCGACGACACTGCTTGGGAGAGACCTCAGCTTTTCTTTGTCTATGAAATATCACCGGATGACATCCGTCAACTCCTTGACAGAATATTACATACCACCATTGGTAGAGTGGGACAATGTAATATAGTCATATTTGTTGATAAAGATGACAAGGAACAAATGTCTGCTACCCTAGAAAAACAATATGGCAATGAGCTCAAGATTTACAATGGGATATACTCAAGAAAAAGGGACAAGAGAGAATGCGGTCTCAAGATACAGAGTCTAGAAACCTTTTTCTTGTGCACGAAGAGCCCTTACAATGATCACTCCTTACAAAACAATATAAGAGGGAATGCAAAGAGATTGCAACTACTGCTGGAAGAGCATGAAGCTCCAAGTCCCCTCCATCGCAACACAAATCACTATGAAAGGCCAGCAAAAAGTGCTGATCTTTTAATTAGTATGATGGAATTTTTGCTACCGTCCGGATGGGAAGTCACATTGTGCCAAATGGGACATCTGTTTGAAGCTCTTATCAGAAAAGGACATAATGTAAATATTATTGAGAGCCCTGCTTGCTTGGAATACCTTGATACCGTGGCTTCTCTCACAATAAAGTCTGATAAGAAAGGTCCGATCTCACATGAAGAGGATGACATAGAGATGATCATGTATGATGAGAGCAAGAAAGATGATGAAAATGATCAAAGCTCTGGATATAATAGTGAGGACACCAGCGATAGCAAGGAAGCAGAAGAAGATGGATATGACACTGACCTTGCCTCTGAAGGTTACATAAAAAGACCACGAAGATATGTAGAGGTATGAAGACTTATGTTTAATTTTCTTTATTCATTTAAAGGTCTTTTTAAATTTATAATTAATTTAAAATTTTGAATCTCATAATTATTTTATCCTTTTATAGGAGAAGGGAGAGGAGGAGGATGAGGAGGACATAGCTGGAGCAGAGAATATAGAAAGCTCATCTCAAGAAAGCAAAGCTGCTCTGGCTATCCATCGGATGACTCTAGAAAATAATCATACATTGCAGCAAATGGAGAAGTCATTTCAAGTTAGGTTTCAAGTTCGAGAACAACCTCTTACTTTTATATTCGATGAAGAGGACACTTCAATCCTCATAAACTTCAAGAAAGAGGTCAATGACAAGGTTATAATAGCCATCCTCAGGTTTGACACAAACTTTTTACTGACTTTATGCTTTTGTATTTCCATTGGATCAAATGAACTAATATTCTTTTCTTTTTATTGTAGTATGGTTTTACAACAGCTTCCGCTATATATACAAAGATGTGCATATATGGTCGATCCTCTTGTTTCTAGTGTACTTAGCAATAAGCAGAAGACCATAGATGATGTTTTTAAGTGGTTGCAACCTATTGATTTGACTGCGGCGCGAGTTATCTTTACCGCATATCACGAGGAGTGAGTATCAATCCCTACCTAGCTTATCTCTTACATTGTGGAGGATTATATCAAATAATAATTATTCTTAATTGATAATGCAGCTTGCATTGGAGCTTGGTAATTGTGGACATCTTAGCCAAGTAATGCTTCTTTGTCAATTCAATAGCATCTATCCATGGTAGTGTGTCAGAGTAAGTATAACCTACTTGTGTCATAATTATGTCAATGAGATGCATCCTATGCAATGCGCACATTCATTTATGTTTTCTATTTTGATGTGTAGATCTGCTTGAAAGTTGGTAAGTGCTATAGATGCACTTATGCAAATGGAGGGTGACTTGGAAGATCAAATAGAGTATGTAACATGCCCTATAGCGAAGCAGAATGATGACCACAGTTGTGGGTGGAGAGTTGGATATAACTGCTTTTTGCTCCTTGCTCAAATTTTTAATTTGAGAGGCGGTGAAACCTCATTGTCCACATATACAGACTTGCATCTATATGCATTTATGTCATCTATCATTAAGGCATTTATTGATAACGTGGTGGAGCATCCAGAGGAAACATTGGTTGCTACGCCCATAAGTTGTCCTGATGTAACCGCTGTATTGGATGAAATGGGGAGCTCTTATGAGGTTAAGGTCATCATTAGCAAGCAACCTCGTGTTTTGACTTTTGGTAGTGAGGAAGTTACAATCCTCTCTGACCCTTTGAAAGAGGCTAATGACAAAGTCATGATGGCCATCCTCAGGTTTGATATGAACATCTCTTGACTTGATACTTCAATCATTTGATTCAATCTGCTTCTAACATTTGTTTATTTATTGCTGCAGTACGGTTATATCTCATTTTCCTAGATCAGTACAGAATCGCGTCTGTATGCTCGATTCTCTTCTTTCAGCTATACTTAGTGATACCAAGAAGACAGTAGATGATGTTTGTTCAATTCTACAACCTTTAGACTTGGATGGCATACTACTTGTCTTTATGCCATACTATGAGAAGTAAGTATGGTCTCAATCTTTCTTTTACTCTCTTATTTATAATATTGTGTCAATTAATACTTAATATTGTGATAAATCTTATCGCTCTTTATTGGTGATGTAGTTCACATTGGAGCCTGATAGTATGGGACCTTGATGACAACCATTGTTGGTTTGTCAACTCAATTACAGGCTTTCACGCGGTGTTCAGGTAAGTGTTCTTTTATCATATCATTATGAACATGCATCTTACTATTTACTACACAAATTCACTTTGTCATATGTCATGATGGACAGGTCTGCAAACAAGTTAGTTTCTGCGATTATGAAAATCAGGGAACATCAAGACCAACCAAATTTCCAGACAGTGGAGCAAAAAGACATGTTTAGTAGTGGGTGGAGAATTGCCTACAACTTCATGTTGTATCTCAATGAAATTTTTGAACATGTCTCCATAGAAGCATATACCAAGCTCGAGCTACAAGATTTTGTGGCTAAGACTGTTCACTATCTAACTACTATCATTGGGAAACAACATGATGGACTCAATGAAGAACCTCAGGGAGCCAAAGAAAAAGAAGAGACAATTCAGTCTCCTTCTGTATCACAGCCTCAAGTAGAAGCATTACAGTCTACACTTGAATTAGAGACTCAATGCATTCTTCCTACACAAGAAGTGGAGACTCAATGTGCATCTATAACATCACATCTTGTAAAGGAGGAAGAGATTAAGTCTATCCCGATTGCACCAGAAGTAGAATCTCAATGTACACCATCAACACAAGTAGAGACTCAATGTACTCTTAGAGAATCACAGCCTCAAGAGGACTCATCAGACTCTATTCAGTTGTAAAACATGTAGAAAGAAACATAAGTCCTTGAAGATTTTTATCTTGTCTGTATTGATTAATGATAGTGTTTTTAAAACTTATGTTAAATGTTGCAATACATTAGGATATTTTATGATATTTATTCAGTACAATACATTAGGTTTTACTTTTTTGAAAGTATAATTTATTATGTACAATAAATATCTTATGATGAGAATCTAATAATTATATCATTCTACTTGATGTTCCATAGGAAGCCTCCACATCTCAGTCTGAATAGTAGGAGGCCTCTGGATCCATCCTCATTGACAAAGAGGAAGGAATTGAGCATGATGACTCCATAGTGGTAAGAAAATATGAGCTTTGAATTTCTTCTCTATTGGTATAATTTTTCTTTATCGGAATTCTAATGTAATATTGGACTGTTGCAGGAGGCATTTGAGGTCGACATATTCTCATCTCGGCAATGCCTTGCTCGTAGTAGCTTTGACCAAGATCACTCACTGGCACATTAACTTGGCCAAGCAAAAGGGCGCTTTGTGGTTATTCACAAAAAGTTTTCTCCACATGGCACTGATGACCTCTTGAAGTGCAAGGCCTTGTCATGAGTGATTGGTCATGCTAACATCAATCGCAATGCTGACAATGTCATTTTGGTGAACCACATGGCTGACCTCAATGCTTTTGGAACCAATTTTCAAGGTATAGCATTGATGGAAGTAGCCATGTCCCTGGCCAGTAATGACAATAGTGTTGACTCTCTATCGACTAGGTTTAGAGCTAGCAGTGTATTTGGGAATTCAAAGCCCAATGTTCTTAGTGTTTTAGAGAAGAGAGAAAGGATGTGAAGCCTTATTGTATAGAACTTTTATTTTATATGAATACAGATATACTTTTTATACAGTGTCCCATTTTGTGTTCTTTTACAAAATTTATTTTATACTGTCATTGTATTTTGTAACTTTAACTATTGTTGGCATGAATATTTTCATTCACTATTCTATTCCAAAGCATGCTATCAGATAATTTTTTGTGCTATAATGGTCATTTTTTAGCAATCCAGTAAGAATCTCACCATGGCATAGAGGGGAAAAGTGTTCGGCATCGTGCAGGGAGCTCAAAAAGGTCAACACCCACTATGGCGTGTATGGAGCCTATTTGAGTGGGTGTTGACCTTTTTCAGCTCCTTGCACGATGCCGAACACTTTTCCCTTCTGTGCCACAGAAAAAAAACATCATTTGACAACTCAAATTCACACTAAACTTACATAAACTGATGGAAAGCATCACACAACATGTATAATAACATGGGAACATTAATAGAACATAAAAATATCTTTCATTCATTGGCCTCAAAGGGCAGAGATTTACAAAATGATTCAGGTTACACCAAATGAACCTAAACAACATCTAGGGCCTAAGGGAGGGATCATAGTAGATGCACTTGGCGAGTGCAAGGTCCTTGTCCATCACTGTTACTCTTTTGGTATGGATAGCACATAAGTTCGCGTCTTCAAAAAGACCTATTATCATCTGCTCCATTGCATCTTGAATTGCTCCCATAGCGCCTGAAGTGAAATGCACATCATCCTTGTAATGCTATGCTATTTCATGTACAACACGCTGGAAGGGTGCACGAGGAATGAGATTGTCCACAGTGGTTTGGAACTTCCGGATCTCTTGAAGTGCCTTCACACCTGATTTTTTGTGCCTCTTAATCGTTGGGGGGCCTTGCACTGACCTCTCAACATGGCTCCATGGCCGCTTGTCCGCTTTGAACTTCTTTCACCTCTCCTCCCTTGCAACCTCCTCTTTAGATTCCTCTTCCTATGTCTGGTGGGTCCTTCAAGGTGGCTTGTCATGCCTAGGGGTCTTCTTTGTCCTAGGTCCCTTTCCCTTTTGATGAGCCTGTGAGACAGCAGGCTGAGGCTCTTGCTAGGCTTGTACTAGAGGCTCCTCATATGTGACAATCTCAAGGCACAGAGGATTGATGGTGCTCTTCAATGCGGTCTGCTTGGTTGGAGGATTGGGGCCAAGGTTCATTATATCTGCAAGCCCGCCAAATACTTCCTCTTGTTGTGGCCCCTTTAATCTCTCCATCTCCTTGCTTTGCCTTTCTTGCTCCTCTTGTTGGTCTAGATGTTCCATGCCAGGACCCCACGGAGGAGGGAGGGGCAGTTGATCATGATTGATTGGACTATTTTGTCCCTCTTGGGAGACCTCTCTACTTCCACGGTTAGTTGTGTGGAAGGACTAAGAGGCCCCTGATCGTGCTTGGATCCTTCATCATGCTGGGATTCCTCATGGTACTGAGATCCCTTGGATCCCCCATGAGAGTCGGGGACTCGTGTTGTTGGGACTCCTGTGATGATGAGAACCGCGTTCAGATCCCTGTTGATAATTGCCCTCTTGGCCACTCAATGGGTCTAGTAGTTTGCTTAACTTGTGACATAAAAATGAGGGATTTTAGGGTTTGAAGTGCTTTATATAGTCTTTTTTAAAGCACTTTAGAGTTTTTATTTTAAATTAGGGTTTTTTGAGTGCATGCCCTCCCCCCCAATCTTTTGTCGCTAGTTCAGTAATACTTAATCTTCACCACCTTCCCTCCCAACCCACTCACCCGCCGTCCGCCCTGCCATGTCGCACATGCAATTCTACAATTTCCAAACAAATTTGTGAATTGTGGAATCTATAATTGACTCAAAATAAAAACATTTTACATTTGGGGTTCTCTTAAGACCCAACGCTTCCCCTATCTGATCTATGTTGCAACCAAAGCGCAACCCCTTAGCTCCTTGTCTATTTTGACCACATACATTGAGTTAAAGGTTGAGTTACCATGGCAGCTCATGTGTATGACCCATTTGTGCGTGAGCTTTTAACTATCGCCACATGTGAATCTAAAGTGCAGAATGAAATGCACAAGTCCAGTTTTGGACGATGCTCAATGAGAAAATATATGAAAAACCAGAGTTCTAAGGGTTTTGTAGTGCATT
Source organism: Dipteris shenzhenensis (assembly GCF_047967505.1). Taxonomy (NCBI): domain Eukaryota; kingdom Viridiplantae; phylum Streptophyta; class Polypodiopsida; order Gleicheniales; family Dipteridaceae; genus Dipteris; species Dipteris shenzhenensis. The sequence goes on along the minus strand of NC_141608.1, from coordinate 34,704,865 downwards.
GCTTCACGCGATACCACCCCCATGCCTTGTATTATTAAAGTATGCTACCTTTTCTCTGTAGTGTGATTTCTCCATTCCTTGAGTATTCCAAATGGATAGAGGGGCCCATTGCTCCACCAACCATGGTGCATGTGCATAAAGAATATGCTGTAAAGAAAAACATTGTATTAGAAACATAAACTGACTCAAGTTTAAAGCACAAAATTTCAACCTAAAGAGGATTACCATGTAATGTGTAATATGTGACTCCCCCCATGCTTCTACCATCAATGATATGAATCCTCCCAATGTTGTCCTGAATCTCTCATATTAAAGCTCATTTATTTGACCTTGTCTAAGAAAATTTATAAATGCATCAATATTTGTCCATAGTTTTGCTCTCAAAGTAGCAATTTGCGGATGTGAAGCTTGATTTATAGTGCACTCACAAAAAGCTTTCTAGTACTCCCAAGCTAGGGTGCTTTGAGCCAATGTATGTTTTCCTTTATCAGCATTGTGGTTGGACAAGTACCTCCTTGCCTTTCCTCCACCCATGGACACTTTAGCAGGAAAATTTTGTGTTTTTCTTGATTGTTTCTTGTCCTACTTAAGCTTCACATTGCCTCCATGAAGTCCCATTAGTGACAATAGTTCTTCAGCTTTTGCAATGCATTGTACAGATAGATATTTGCTGTGGCCTCAAATTCCAAGCATAAACTAGATGGAGATAGAGTGACTTATCAAGTATACACAGTTCAGCACTTTGGTTGCAACAAAGGATGCCATTTTCCCACTATAGGCTTCCCTTTTGCATCTTTTGAGAGTGGGTGGAATACAAGCATTTCCATTTTGAATCTACACCTGTATCACAACCTTACAAGCACTTGAGGGTCTTCAAATCACCAGCTAGATGCCATTCAACTTGAAACATTCTACGCCCATCCACCATTCATGTTTGCCCTACCTCTTGTCTTCGAATAATTGACGGGATGCCAGTTCTCTCCAAAACCCACTTCAATGTCTCGTGGCACTCCTTTGGGGTCTCGAAGGCTGCAAGCCACCATATGTCCTTCTCAAATTGGACTGAGAAACCCTGATCAACTTCCTCATCCCCTTGAGCAAAACACAAGGTGTTGTTCATAATACAAATGCTCACTCTCTCTAGCTTGTGCTCTTTTACCAAACTGATCTTCATCCATTTTTATAACAAATACTAGCTTGCCATCTATAGAATGAAAGAGAAATATAGTAAGGATATAGAAATGAGAAGAAATAAAGTTTAATGCAAAGACCTTCTTCTCTCATCCCATAGAATTTGACCATGGCTCTCTGCAAATTCTCTACATCCACGTAAACATTATTGAAAGCATTCATCTCAAACGTTTGGATGCCAGATTTGTTTTTACTCTTCCAAGTCATTGTGCCACTTACACAATGGTATCCTCCAAGCTTTTCTCTAGCACATTGGTTTGTTTCTTGACGTGTAAGCCTTATAGACCACAATGTTGGCAATGGCATTGTAGATATCTTATACTTTTCCTCCATATCGGACTTGAAAATTTTAAAAATGGAGTTGTAAGCTTCACGACTTTCACCAATAGCATCACAAGCTCCAAGCACCTCCTTTGCTTGAATGAGACCCTTGAAGTCCTTCATTACCTCTCTAGCAACTTGTTCACGTAGCCCTTTTTGTCTAGGGTCATTCAACACTTCAATGACATCACTTGGCTTTATTAAACTTCTTAGAATATATGAAGGATCACTATCATCCATTTCCATTGTTCCCATCACATTCTCCATGAAATTCCTAAAGTAGAGTACAAATGAGTCTTAGTGGAAACAATGCAACACCACAAATATTTTGGAGTAAGAAATTTCATTGAAAATTTGGGGAACTAACCTTGTAGCCTATATTCTCCTCCTTCAGGCACCACTATTGGTTGACAATGCATCCATAGATTGCAATTGTTTTTTGCTCTCCTTTAGTCTCAAAGGTGTTCCCTTTAACTTTTGTACTTATGCTATCGACTTCTCTCCTTCCTTCTCCATAGCACATTGAACTTGGCCATCGATGGACCTTTCCAAATCTTGTTTGCTTTCAATGAGCTTCTGGATTGATTCTTCCAATTCCTGTTGCTCCAAGTCCAATGCACATGCTTTGTCAATGAGTTATTTGTTTTGTAATTGGAGATCCTACATACTATTATGCATTGCCACAATAGTAATATTTCCCAAATGTGCAAGTTCTTCTTTTGGGCTCTTTGCACCTCGCTTGCTTGCATATCCAATGTCTGAGAATGGTTCAATCGATTACAATAATCGAGCAATCCAACATGTCCATTGCCAACACACGGAAAACATCATGCCATTAGGGAAGAATTGGGGTCTCAAAAGGGCCTCATAAGGAATGGATTAGGGAATGCTTAGTGGGCTAATGCAAGGGGCTTGGAGGGTCCCAAAGAGGCCTAACTAGCCCAACCTAGGTGCGTTAAGCCCACATTTGAGCCCACGTCTCCCCCCATCAATGAGGGGAGGGGGCCACTTTTTGAAATTTGAATTTCAAATTTCAAGTCTCCCTCCCTCCCTCCCTCTCTCTCTCCCTCCCTCCCTCTCTCTCCCTCCCTCCCTCCCTCCCCCTCCTCCCTCTCCCTCTCCCTCCCTCCCCCTCCCTCCTCCTCTCCCCTCCTCCTTCTTGCTCCTCCTCCTCCCTCCTCCCTCTCCCCTCCTCCTCCTCCTAGCTCATCCTCCCTCCTCCTTCTCCCCTCTTTCTCCAACCGCCCAAGATCCCTCTCCTTTGTTCCTCCCTCCTGCAGAATCTATCCCCTCCTCCTCCCTCCTGTAGAATCTCTCCCCTCCTTCTCCCTTCTACAGCAACTCCTTTTCTCCTTTCTACACCTGTCGCCTGACTCTTCTCCTCCTCTTCCTCTTGCCCTCATCTGCTTCTCCTCCTCCCTCTTCCTTGATACTCTCTCCCTCTTAATGCTCCATCTTTGCTTGCTCTCCCCTACATTTTAGCCTGTATCACTGATACCTCTCTTTGAGTACTCATGGCACCATTCGAGGACATATCCAACAAGTACCATGTGAACCTACAGCTAGAGGTAGAATATGCAAGCACACGCTCTTTGGGATATAATAGAACTCCTCAAAGTGTGCTCCATAGTCTCCGATTGCAAGGGAAGAAGCATCTTGACCTTTAGGTGGATGAAAACTTGTATCCTTTAGACCCTGCCACCCAAAAGAGTCCTCCTTCTCATACAGTTCATGATCTTGTTCGGTTTGTTGGCAACGGACATGCTAGATTGCTCGATTATTGCAATCGATTGAACCATTCTCAGACATTGGCTATACAAGCAAGCGAGGTGTAGAGAGCCCAAGAAGAAGAACTTACACATTTGGGAAATATTAATATTGTGGCAATGCATAATAGAATGCAAAATATCCAATTGCAAAACAAAGAGCTGAGTGACAAAGCACATGCACTGGACTTGGAGCGACATGAATTAGAAGAATTAATCTAGAAGCTTACTGAAAGAAAACAAGATTTGGAAAGGTCTATCTATGGCCAAGTTCAACGTACTGTGGAGAAGGAATGAGAGAAGTCGATAGAATGAGTACAAAAGATGAAGGGAACACCTTTGGGACTGAAGGATAGGAAAAGAGAATTGCAATCTATGGATGCATTGTCAACCAATAGTGGTGCCCGAAAGAGGAGAATATGGGCTGCAAGGTTAGTTCCCCAAATTTTCAATGAAATTTCTTACTCCAAAATATTTGTGGTGTTGCATTCTTTCAACTAAGACTCATTTGTACTCTACTTTAGGAATTTCATGGAGGATGTGATGGGAACAATGGAAATGGATGATGATGATTCTTCATATGTTCTAAGAATTTTAATAAAGCCAAGTCATGTCATGGAAGTGTTGAGGGACCCTAGACAAAAAGGGCTCCATAAACAAGTTGCTAGAGTCTAGGTAATGAAGGATTTCAAGGGCCTCATCCAAGCAAAGGAGGTGCTTGGAGCTTGTGATGCTGCTGGTGTAAGTCGTGAAGCTTACAACTCCGTTTTTAAAATTTTCAAGTCTACTATGGAGGAAAAGTATAAGATATCTACAATGTCATTGCGAACACCATGGTCTGTAAGGCTTGCACATCAAGAAACAAACCAATGTGCTAGAGAAAAGCTTGGAGAATACCATTGTGTAAGTGGCACAATGACTTGGAAGAGTAAAAAGAAATCTGGCATCCAAATGTTTGAGATGAATGCTTTCAATAATGTTTACGTGGATGTAGAGAATTTGCAAAAAGCCATGGTCAAACTCTATGGGATGAGAGAAGAAGGTAAGAGAAATTCCCTCTTCACGTTCAACTTTATTTCTTCTAATTTCTATATCCTTACTGAATTTCTCTTTCATTGTACAAATGGCAAGCTAGTATTTGTTATAAAAATAGATGAAGCTCAATTGGTAAAAGAGCACAAGCTAGAGAGGGTGAGCATTTGTATTATGAACGATGCCTTGCGTTTTGCTCAAGGGGATAAGGAAGTTGAGCATGGTTTCTTAGTCCAATCAGAGGACATATGGTGGCTTGCAGCCTTTGAGACCCCAAAGAAGTGCCACGAGACATTGAAGTGGGTTTTGGAGAGAATCGGCATCCCGTTGATTATTTGAAGACAAGAGGTAGGGCAAACATTAATTGTGGATGGGCATGGAACATTTTAAGTTGAATGGCATCTAGCTAGTGATTTGAAGACCCTCAAGTGCTTGTATGGTTGTGATATAGGTGCAGATGCAAAATGGACATGCTTGTATTGCACCCACTCTCAAAAGATGCAAAAGGGAAGCCTACAGTAGGAAAATGGCATCCTTTCTTGCAACCAAAGTGCAACCCCTGATCATCACAAAAAGGATCCTAAGTGGGATCCCATTTTACCAATTCCATTGGAGCAGGTACACATGTTTACTTTGCATGTTGAACTACATATACTTGGTAAGTTACTCTATCTCCATCTAGTTTATGCTTGGAATTTGAGGCCACAGCAAGTATCTACACAATGCATTGCAAAAGTTGAAAAACTACTCTCACTAATGGGACTTCACGGAGGCAATGTGAAGCTTAAGCAGGACAAGAAACAATCAAGAAAGACACAAAATCTTCCTGCTAAAGTGTCCATGGGTGGAGGAAAGGCAAGGAGGTTCTTGTCCAACCACAATGCTGATAAAGAAAAACATACATTGGCTCAAATCTCCCTAGGTTGGGAGTACTGAAAAGATTTGTGTGAGTGCACCACAAATCAAGCTTTACATCCATGAACTGCTACTTGGAGAGCAAAATTGTGGACAAAGCTTGATGCATTTATAAAGTTCCTTAGACAAGATCAAACAGATGAGCTTTATTATGAGAGATTCAGGATAGTATTGGGAGAATTCATATCATTGATGGTAGAAGCATGGGGGGAGTCACATATTACACATTACATGATAATCCTCCTCAGGTTGAAATTTTGTGCTTTAAACTTGAGTCCGTTTATGTCTCTAATACAATGTTTTTCTTTACAACATATTCTTTATGCACATGCACCATGGTTTGTGGAGCAATGGGGCCCTTTGTCCATTTGGAATACTCAAGGAATGGAGAAATCACACTACAAAGCAAAGGTAGCATACTTCAAGAATACAAGGCATGGGGGTGGTATCGTGTGAAGCAATACACTAGATGAAATGTTCGATTGGTTGTATAGATGTCTAGAGGCCAGGACTCTCAAGCACGATAAGGTAGAGGTCTGCTTGGAAGTCCTCAATAGGGAGCCAACGGGTTGCGCTTTGGTTGCAACGTAGAGTCAGACAGGGGAGGCGTTGGGTCCTAAGAGAGCCCCAAATGTAAAATGTTTGATGAATAAAGTTAACACTATTTTGAGTCAATTATTTTTTCCAAAATTCACAAATTTTTTTGGAAATTGCTGAATTGCATGTGCGACATGGCAGGGCGGAGGGGTGAGTGGGTTGGGAGGGAAGGTGGTGAAGATTAAGTATTACTGAACTGGCGACAAAAGACTAGGGGGGAGGAGGTGCACTCAAAAAACCCTAATTTAAAAGAAAAACCCTAAAGTGCTTTAAAAAAAACTATATAAAGCACTTCAAAACCCTAAAATCCCTCATTTCTATGGCATGAGTTAAACAAACTACTAGACCCACTAGACATCGTTTAGACGCTACCCATTGTCCTCCTGACAACGCCATGGCCTCCGAACACACTGCAAGCCCCAACAACCAAGAGGGCAATGATCACCAGGGATTTGAAGGTAGTTCTCATCATTAGGATTCCAAGCAATGCGAGTCCCCACCATCCGACTCTAATGGGGGATCCCAGGGATCTTAGCACCATGAGGAATCCCAGCATGATGAAGGATCCAAGCATGATCAGGGGTCCTCTCAGCCCTTCCACACAACTAATAGTACAGAGGTCTCCCAAGAGGGTCAAAATAGTCCAATCAATGCTGATCAAGTGCCCCTCCCTCCTCCGTGGGGTCCTGGTGTGGAGCATCTAGACCAACAAGGGGAGCAAGAAAGGCAAAGAGAGGAGATGGAGAGATTACAGGGGCCACAACAAGAGGAAGTATTTGGCGGGCTCGCAGATATAATGAACCTTGGCCCCAATCCTCCAACCAAGTAGACCGCATGGAAGAGCACCATCAACCTTTTGTGCCTCGATATTATCAAATATGAGGAGCCTCTAGTACAAGCTGAGCAAGAGCCTTAGCCTGCTGTCTCATAGCCTCATGAAAAGGAAAAGCGACCAAGGACAAAGCAGACCCCTAGGTGTGACAAGCCACCTCGAAGGACCAACCAGACACGGGAAGAGGAGTCTGAAGAGGTGGTTGCAAGGGAGGAGAGATGAAAGAAGTTCAAAGCGGCCATGGAGCCATGTCCAAAGGCTAGTGCAGGGTCCCCCAAAATTAAGAGGCACAAAAAATTAGGTGTGAAGGCACTTCAGGAGATCTACAAGTTCCAAACCACTGTGAACAATCTCATTCCCCGTGCACCCTTCCAGCGTGTTGTACATGAAATAGCACAGCATTACAAGAGTGATGTGCATTTCACTTTAGGCACTATGGAAGCAATTCAGGAGGCAACGGAGAAGATGATAGTAGGTCTTTTTAAAGATGCGAACTTATGTGCTATCCATGCCAAAAGAGTAACAGTGATGGACAAGGACCTTGCACTCGCCAAGCGCATCTACTCCGATCCCTCCCTTAGGCCCTATATGTCGTTTAGGTTCATTTGGTGTAACCTGAATCATTTTGTAAATCTTTTCCCTTTGAGGCCAATGAATAAAAGATATTTTTATGTTCTATAACTGTTCCCATGTTATTATACATGTTATGTGATGCTTTCCATCAGTTTATGCAAGCTCAGTGTGAATTTGAGTGGTTAAATGATGTTTTTTCACCATGATGTAGAAGGAAAATGTGTTCAGCATCACAAGGGAGCCCAAAAATGCTAAAACCCGCTATGCTATGGTGCGTATGGGGCTTGTTTGACCAAGTCAAATAGGCCCCATACGCGCCATAGTGGGTTTTAGCATTTTTGGGCTCTTGGTTAGACAGGCCCCATATGTGCCATAGCAGGTTTTAGAATTTGTGGGCTCCCTGCGCGATGCCGAACACATTTGCCTTTTGTCGGCAGTGAGATTCTTACTGGATTGCTCAGAAACGACCATTATAGTGTAAATATTTATCTAATCGCATGCTTTTGAACAGAATAGTAATGAAAATATTAACACCAACAACAATTAAAGTTACAAAATACAATGACAGTATAAAATAACTTTTGTAAAAGAACACAAAATGGGGCATTGTATAATAACTATAGCTGTATTCATATAAAATAAAATTTCTATACAATAAGGCTTTAGAGCCTTTCTCTCTTCTCTAAAACACTGAGAACATTGGGCTTTGAATATTTCCCAAATACACTCCTAGCTCTAAACCTAGTCGATAGAGAGTCAACGCTATTGTGATTGCTGGCGAGGGACATGGATACTGCCATCAATGCCATGCCATGAAAATTGGTTCCAAAGTCATTGAGGGTAGCCATGCGGTTCACCAAAATGACCTTGTTAGCATTGCGATTGATGTCAGCATGACCAATCACTCTTGACAAGGCCTTGCACTTTAGGAGGTCATCAGTGCCATGTGGAGAAAATTTTTTGTGGATAACCACAAAGCACCCTTTTGCTTGGCCAAGGTAATGTGCCACTGAGTGATCTCGGCCGACGAACAAGGGGTTGCCGAGATGAGAATAGGTCGACCTCAAATGCCTCCTGCAATAGTCCAACATTACATTAGAATTTCATTAAAGCAAAAGTATACCAAGAGAGAAGAAATTCAAAGTTTCTTACCACTATGGAGTCATCATGCTCAATCCCTTCCTCTTTGTCAATGAGGATGGATCTAGAGGCCTCCTGCTATCTGGAGTGAGATGTGGAGGCTTCTTCTAGAACATCGGAGTAGATTGATGTCTCTGCATCTTTGATTTGGGCCAGTGTTAAAGCAAGAACCTCTTATATTGAATTATCTACTCCCAAAAGCCCAAGTTCTTGCATAGCTGTGTCCACCTCATATCCACACAGGACACAAAGAGCTTCCTCCTCCCGAAGACCAAACATAACCTCTATGTCATGGAGAAAGAGGTATTATTCTCCATCAACAAGAAGAGGAGCAAGAAACCATATCATTGTTGCAGGGTCAACAGAGGTGGTGCCCGAGGTGGATGGAATTTGAGAAGTAGAATGGGGTTCACGAGGTCGCTGGAGCACTTCTAGGGCCAATGCAGCTTCCCGCTCCTCCGCTTCTTCATCTATGGGCTCTTCATTCTAGATGTTGGGCTCATCTATAGAAATAAGAGGATCGGAAAGGGCAGGGGTAGGGGTAGGGTCAGGGCTTGAGGTCAAGGCCTCCTCTTCCATTTGTCCCTCCTAGAGAAGGAAAATAAAGGTCATTATCTAGGATAGGAACCTATTTCCTGTGTTTCCGATGACTCCACATGCTAGAAGGTCATCAGTATCCACCTCCCTAAACCCTAGGGGTGTGAGTTGGGCTCAAAAGCCATCTAAATGCTTCACAAACCTGGGTTCTTGATTGAACAAGTACTTCAAATAATCAATTGGGACCCATCTTCTTGTAGACTCATCAAGTTGATATGCAGAACTCGCGATGTAGTCTTGCATGTACTTGATGAGGTCTTCAAAATCATCTCGGGCTCCCAAGTAGGTGCCTATGACATCTATGCTCTTATCAAAGACTGGAAATAACTCCTCCTCTCTATCAATTAATGGAGTATGGGAGATGAAATCGTGGAAGACAGACCTAGCAGAATCCATGGTAGTTTGGTAGCTAGGAGAACTATGGCTATGATAGTGAAACTTTGAAACTAAAGTAAAGTTCTTTATAACCTATATCTACCCGAATGTTCTAAATATAAAAAATAAAAAGAATTATAAATTTTTTGGGAAAAACTTGACATTGATATGAAACAAAACCATTCAAAACATCAAAAATAATTGCACCACTATTAATTAACAGATGATTATTCACTACAAGGCATAGGCCATTTTCTGACGGAAATATCGACGCTTTTTACATTAATTTTTTTTTTTCACAGGCGCAAATGTCGCTATAAAAGTCGCTAAAAGCGTCGAAAAAGGAGCGTCGCTATAAACCGTCGCTATATAGCGATGCTATTAATCGTCGCTTTATAGCGACGATGTAAACGTCGCTATATAGCGACACTGTTAATCGTCGCTATATAGCGACACTGGTAAACATCGCTATATAGCGACGATTAACAGAAGTAAAAAAAAAGGGTTAGTGGGGCTAAACAAGTCTTTCTTTTGGCCCTGTTTAGCCCCACTAATCCTTTTTTTTTTTTTGTAATTACAAAAGAAAGTTTTTTATAACAAAATTTCCCTTGCTTGCAGGGTGATACAAAATTGTTCTTATGAAATGATGAGGAAAAAATGCATATACATATACAATAGTGTTTATAACAAAATTACCCTGTGAAAGGGCGATACAAAATTGCTCAAACGAGCGGATATACAAAATGCTACTACCACTACTCATCCGAATCCGAATCATCTTCGTCTTGTTGGCTTGTTCCTTGGTCCTCGACACCTATGTCTTCTCCCTCGTCCTCGGCACCTGCGTCAGATCCTTGCCCCTGTTGATCGCTCGCCTCCGATGATGGGACGCTTGAGCTTTGACCCTACGAGTGAACCATATAAATAAAAAATTAGATTGGAACTTAAATTAAGAAGTGAGATTACAAGTAGGAGTAAACTTGTACCGTGCGAGCAGCCACCTCAGCCCAATCGACTGTCGCTCCCATTGCCTCTTGCTCAATGAACCACGGCTTTGTTCCTATCCGAAATGCGCACCGCGTCTCTGCATCCGTAGGAAGACGACCCATTGCAGCTTGCTGTGGATCCAATTTACGAGAGTTAGAGTTAGCTAAAGTGCATGTAATATGTAAGTAAAACAAATAGCACAATACATTAAATGGGAAGAAGTAAACTTACCACAGTTGCCTCGAACGCATACTGTCTGCCTGCACCAAAGTGCGAAGTACCTACGACATCCAGCCATCTCTTCGCAGCCCTCCTCTGACCCTCGAACATTTCGGGATGGTCCCTATGTTGCTTCTTGAAGTACTTCCAATCAGCTTTGTCTTCCCAGCTGGGTTTAGCCAACCCCTTTGTAATGGAAGTACGCAAGGTTGATCTACGATGCTTTAGGACCAAACCCATGCGCTCGAGCATATAATTGTGATTAAACTCCACATTTGGCGGATTAGGGTATCTTTGTTTTAACTCATCGATCACCGCCTGCTTCTTTTGGGCATCTTGATACCGCCAATCGGTATTTATGCCGCTTTTCAAGTGATGACTCATCAACCTCCTCATGGCGGCCATCACTGCTTTGCCCTTTTTGTCTTCTATCATCTCTCTGGCAGATGTAATTTGATAGGAGAGATCCCCTGATGAGTAAGGGGGACTGATGGTAGCAGAGTCTGAAGGAGTGGAAGCTACGTGACCGGATCCAGATCGAGGAGTAGTAGTGGGAGTAGGAGAGGGAAAGGGACCTGACTGATACTGTGTCTCCGGACCAAGTGGAGACCTAAAGGAGCATGAGTGTGCTGACTTGTCTATATCTCCTGAGTCAGCACAACATGAGCTGACCATCCTACTCTTCCTTCCCTTGTGGGAGGCATGCGCAGGTAATGATCCCGCGGTCGAAGGGGCGCGAGGGGATGGCTGGGCAGTACGTCCACCCGTCGGTGTAGGGGAAGGAATTGCGGAGGTCCTCTCAGAGAGCAGAGAGAAGAATCTCACTGTCTCCTCATCGCTCATCTGCGCTACAACCTCGTCGGGAGTCCCGACAAAGCCATGCGCGGCTAGCAAAGGAGTTCCCCGAGGGGTAGTCGCAGTGCTACATGGAAGAGGGGTCGGACCAGGGGTAGTCGCAGTGCTAGGACCGAGAGGAGCCAGACCAGGGGTCCTCGGAGTAGTCGCTTAAGAGGAATCAAAGTCCTCTGGAGCATATAGATCGTGAGCTCTCCTCCTGCGAGGCTGTCCGTACTCGTCGGATAAGCGACGTGATCCCATGTCTAACATAGACACAAACACGAAAACAGAAAACAAAAAACAAACATAAGCATTCTCATAGGCATAGGCATAGGCAAGAAGAAAGAAGAGGGAAAGGAAAGAAGAGGGAAAGGAAAGAGGGAAAGAAGAGGGAAAGGAAAGAGGGAAAGAAGATGGAAAGGAAAGAAAAGAATGAGAATGAGGAAATAGAGAATGAGAGAAGGGGGAAATAGAGAAGGGGAAAGAGATGAGGGAAAATAGAGAAGGAGAGAAGGGGGAAATGAGAGAAAGGGGAAATAGAGTGGGAAATAGAGAATGAGCTTATGCGGAAATAGAGAATGAGCTTATGCTTCTCTCATTCTCTATTTCCGCATAAGCATGAGCTTATGCGGAAACGTAAGCATAAGCTCATGCTCATGCATGAGCATAAGCATGAGCTTATGCTTATGCTTATGCTTAAGCATAGGCATCGGAAATAGAGAAGGAGCTTATGCGGAAATAGAGAATGAGTTTCCGCATAAGCTTCTCTCATTCTCTATTTCCACATAAGCTCATGCATAAGCATGAGCTTATGCGGAAACTTGAGCATAAGCTCATGCTCATGCATGAGCATAAGCATGAGCTTATGCTTATGCTTATGCGGAAAGCATAGGCATCGGAAATAGAGAAGGAGCTTATGCGGAAATAGAGAATGAGCTTATGCTTCTCTCATTCTCTATTTCCGCATAAGCTCACGCATAAGCATGAGCTTATGTGGAAACATGAGCATAAGCTCATGCTCACTCATGAGCATAAGCATAAGCTCATGCGGAAAAAGAGAAGGAGCTTATGCGGAAATAGAGAATGAGTTTCTCCATAAGCTTCTCTCATTCTCTATTTCTGCATAAGATCATGCATAAGCTCATGCTCATGTATGAGCATAAGCATGAGCTTATGCGGATGCTTATGTATGAGCATAAGCGTAAGCTCATGCTTATGCTCATGTGGAAAAAGAGGAGCTTATGCGGAAAAAGAGAAGGAGCTTATGCGGAAATAGAGAATGGGAGAAGCATAAGCTCCTCTCATTCTCTATTTCCGCATAAGCTCATGCATAAGCATAAGCATAAGCATAAGCTCATGCTTATGCTCATGCAGAAAAAGAGAAGGAGCTTATGCGGAAAAAGAGAAAGAGGAGCTTATGCGGAAAAAGAGAAGGAGAGAAGCTTATGCGGAAACTCATTCTCTATTTCCGCATAAGCTCCTTCTCTTTTTCCGCATAAGCTTATGCTTATGCTCATGAGTGAGCATGAGCTTATGCTCATGTTTCCGCATAAGCTCATGCTTATGCGTGAGCTTATGCGGAAATAGAGAATGAGAGAAGCATAAGCTCCTCTCATTCTCTATTTCCGCATAAGCATAGCTTATGCGGAAACTTAAGCATAAGCTCATGCTCATGCATGAGCATAAGCATGAGCTTATGCTTATGCTCATGCGGAAAAAGAGAAGGAGCTTATGCGGAAAAAGAGAAAGAGGATCTTATGCGAAAAAAGAGAAGGAGAGAAGCTTATGCGGAAACTCATTCTCTATTTCTGCATAAGCTCCTTCTCTTTTTCCGCATGAGCTTATGCTTATGCTCATGAGTGAGCATGAGCTTATGCTCATGTTTCCGCATAAGCTCATGCTTATGCGTGAGCTTATGTGGAAATAGAGAATGAGAGAAGCATAAGCTTCTCTCATTCTCTATTTCCGCATAAGCTCATGCATAAGCATAGCTTATGCGGAAACTTAAGCAATAGCTCATGCTCATGCATGAGCATAAGCACGAGCTTATGCTCATGCAGAAAAAGAGAAGGAGAGGAGCTTATGCGGAAACTCATTCTCTATTTCCGCATAAGCTCCTTCTCTTTTTCCGCATGAGCATAAGCATAAGCTCCTGCTCATGCATGAGCATAAGCATGAGCTTATGCTTATGCTTATGCATAATCATAAGCATAAGCATAAGCTCGTGCTTATGCTCATGCGGAAAAAGAGAAGGAGCTTATGCATAAAAAGAGAAGGAGCTTATGGAGAAATAGAGAATGAGAGAAGCATAAGCTTCTCTCATTCTCTATTTCTGCATAAGCTCACGCATAAGCATAAGCTTATGCGTAAACTTAAGCATAAGCTCATGCTCATGCATGAGCATAAGCATGAGCTTATGCTTATGCTTATGCATAAGCTCATGCTTATGCTCATGCGGAAAAAGAGAAGGAGCTTATGCGGAAAAGGAGAAGGAGCTTATGCGGAAATAGAAAATGAGATCCGCATAAGCTTCTCTCATTCTCTATTTCCGCATAAGCTCACGCATAAGCATAAGCTTATGCGTAAACTTAAGCATAAGCTCATGCTCAGGCGGAAAAAGAGAAGGAGCTAATGCATAAAAAGAGAAGGAGCTTATGCAGAAATAGAGAATGAGAGAAGCATAAGCTTCTCCCATTCTCGATTTCCGCATAAGCTCACACATAAGCATAGGCTTATGTGGAAACTTAAGCATAAGCTCATGCTCATGCATGAGCATAAGCATGAGCTTATGCTTATGCTTATGCATAAAAAGAGAAAGAGAAGCTTATGCGGAAAAAGAGAATGAGAGAAGCTTATGCGGAAACTCATTCTCTATTTCCGCATAAGCTCCTTCTCTTTTTCCACATGAGCATAAGCATAAGCTTGTGCTCATGCTTATGCTCATGCATGAGCACAAGCTTATGCTTATGCTCATGTGGAAAAAGAGAAGGAGCTTATGCATAAAAAGAGAAGGAGCTTATGCGGAAATAGAGAATGAGAGAAGCATAAGCTTCTCTCATTCTCTATTTCCGCATAAGCTCACGCATAAGCATAAGCTTATGCGTAAAATTAAGCATAAGCTCATGCTCATGCGGAAAGAGAGAAGGAGCTTATGCATAAAAAGAGAAAGAGGAGCTTATGCGGAAAAAGAGAAGGAGCTTATGCAAAAATAGAGAATGAGAGAAGCATAAGCTTCTCTCATTCTCTATTTCTGCATAAGCTCATGCATAAGCATAAGCTTATGCGGAAACTTAAGCATAAGCTCATGCTCATGCATGAGCATAAGCATGAGCTTATGCTTATGCTTATGCTTAAGCATAAGCATAAGCATAAGCTCATGCTTATGCTCATGCGGAAAAAGAGAAGGAGCTTATGCATAAAAAGAGAAAGAGGAGCTTATGCGGAAAAAGAGAAGGAGCTTATGCGGAAATAGAGAATGAGAGAAGCATAAGCTTCTCTCATTCTCTATTTCCGCATAAGCTCATGCATAAGCATAAGCTTATGGGGAAACTTAAGCATAAGCTCATGCTCATGCATGAACATAAGCATGAGCTCATGCTTATGCTTATGCATAAGCATAAGATTAAGCATAAGCTCATGCTCATGCTCATGCTCATGCAGAAAAAGAGCTTATGCGAATGAGAGAAGGGGGAATGAGAGAAGCATAAGCATAAGAGAATAAGAGGGAAAGGAAATAGAGATTAAGAGGGAAAGGAAAGAGAGAAGGGAAAAGAGATGAGGGGGAAAGAGAGAAGGGGGAAAGAGAGAATAAGAGAAGAGGGAAAAAAGAGAAGGGGGAAAAAGGAGAAAAAGAGAAGGGGGAAGAAGGAAAGAGAGAGAGGGGAAGAGAGGGTTCCTACGCCCATCACAGCATCTAGCGCTTAAGGCGCTAGCTGCAAGCCAATGCAAATAACAAAAATAATAAATGGAAAGAAGAGGAAGCACTTACCTATAAAAGTATGTCCCGCTCGATGTAGTGGACTGGCCCTACAAAAGAGAGAGTATGTCCCGCTCGGTGTAGTGGACTAGCCCTATAAAAGAGAGAAAACAACCCATTTTTTCAAATAAGATGTTAGTGGAAAGAGGAGATTACAAAAGCAAGTTCTTGAAGGGAGGAGATTGAGGAGACAAGGAAAGGAGGAGATTGAGGAGACAAGGAGAAAGAGAAGGAAGAGAAATACAGAAAAAAGAGGTGAGTTTTCTTTCTTTCTTTCTTGAAATCTCATTTTTTGTTTCAATCCTTTCAAATCAAGCATGAAAACTAGTTTACAGGTTTGGCAATACAAGTAGAAACACTCACAAAACTAAAGCTAGCAAACAAACAACCTACATTGTTGAAACAAACTCACCTCTTGAAGATCTTTCTTTCAGGAAACCAAAGAGGGAAAAGGAGAGAGAGGGAGTACAAGAGGTAGGAGAAGGGTGAGGAGTGGAAAATAGAGTGGGAGGTTGCTTGGAATAGATGGGAGGTCGTCGAAAATAGGTGGGAGGAGATTTTGGGTTGCTTACTTGAGAGATTAGGGAATGGACTGAGCAAAACGCCGCGCGTTTCGGCGTTTTGGGTTTTAACCCACAGCGTCGCTATATAGCGACGCTTATTCATCACTATATAGCGACGTTTTTAATTAAAAACGTCGCTATATAGTGATGGAACAGTGCGTCGCTATATAGCGACGCTTACTGTTCAAACATGCTATGCTTATAATTGTCAATATCTCCTCTTACTATATAGCCTTACTATATAGGATTTTTTGTTGCAATCCTTACTATATAGCGACGTCATTCTTTTTATATGGCCTCAAGAGAAGCTCAAATTAAACATGCTATGCTTATAATTGTCAATATCTCCTCTTCATGCTTATGTTGTGATTTTATAAGTGTAGATGGAAGGGACGAGTGGAAGCTCATCCGATGATGCGCCAATGCCCGGGAGCACGAAGTGGCTTACGGAGAGGTTATACTATCATTGCACTCATTGCAAGTGAGAAGTACGACATCAACGTCGTATTATCATGCGCCACTTGCGGATGTATGGGGAGGAGCCGGAACCAGTACCCCCCGTTGGTGTTGCACATGTTGATGGATCATCGATAAGTCAAAGCTATTTAAGTTCGCAATCTTATTGTATACCAGAAAATAGAAGATCTTATATTTACACGAATGAGCTTATGACAGGATGAGGAGGGTGACGAGGGTACACATATACCTTCTCACTTTCAACAAGACTATAGTCTCCCGGATGATGACGAGGATATGGTCGACATGATGGATTCCATTTTTAGGGGCACTACCTCCCACGTACACGTGATGTCAGAGTCTGAGGTCAAAATGTGAGAGTTGCAATCAACACAATTGTACGAGGGCGCTAGGATGTCTAAACTACGTGCTTGTCTCTCAATCTTGAATCTACAAGTACAGTATGGGTGGTTGGATACAAGTGTCTCGGCCTTAATGAGGTTAGCCCTTGCATTAATTTGACTCATTATTTGGATATTGTTTGTTTTGAGAATCATCATTTGGATAGTGTCTTTGTCATAGGTTGCTCCAGAAGATGTTGCCTACACCAAATACCATGCCCGCATCAAGAGATGAAGCGAAAAAGATGCTAACAATGGTGGGTATGGATTATGATACCATCCATGCTTGCCGTACTGATTGTATTCTCTTTCGTCGTGAGCATGGAGATTTGGCTAGTTGTCCAAAGTGTGGGGAACAATGATATAGAGATGACTTGCAAGGTGAGCGGATATCGGTAAAGGTCTTAAGACACTTTCCCATCATTGCAAGAATACAACACATATTTTGATGCAAATCCATAGCGGAGTTGATGACATGGCATGCATCTCATCGGTCCACTGATCACACATTGAGGATTCCTACAGGTTGTGCAACTTGGAAGCACATAGATAATCAGTGGCCGGACTTTGCGAGAGAGCCACGCAACTTACATCTTGGGCTAGCCATGGATGGCATGAATCCTTTCGGGTTACGCTCGACATCTTGGTCGACATGGCCCATAGTCATGGTGAATTACAATATCCCACCATGGCTAACAATAAAAAAGGGACACCTCATGCTTGCACTACTTGTGCCAGGAAAGTACAAGGCAAAAAACATGGACGTGTACATGGCACCTTTGATAGAGGAGTTATAGATATTATGGAGAGGAGTGCAGGTCTTTGATATTTCCAGAGCTCCTAGGCATACCAATGATATTTTGGTCAGGGGTATCTTGATGTGGACCATGCATGACTACCTAGGATATGGAGAGTGTGCAGGTACGTGGTTATGTCTTTACATGTACAATGAGGGATTATGCTTTTTTTACTCTCTTTTGCACGCATGTCTTGTACTAACATATTCATGCACGCGTGCAGGACTTGTTACAAGTGGGTACCATGCTTGTCCTGTTTGTGGACCCGCTCTGAAATCGCTTGCACGCTACTCCAAACATATGAGGAAAAATGTTTATGAAGGTCATGCTCGATACCTTCCGCTCGACCATCTTGCACGTGGAGGTCAGCTTGATCCACCACCATCATATTTGAAAGCAAGTGATTGGATTCAAGCTTGGAGGGAGAATGGAGAGGAACCTCCTCCTGGTATGAAGAGGCTATCGATCTTTCACAAGCTTCCTTATTGGGGTCAGTTACAAATCAATCATCTCTTGGATCCCATGCATATCTTCAAGAATGTGGGGGCTACCATTTGGGCACACTTGGTTGGTTCCAAGGACTCGAGAGGAGTGCGAGAAGACTTGCATGCTATGAATAGGATGTCTCGTTTGTGGCCCCAAGTGCATGCTTCGGGAAAAGTTGTCCTCCTGAAAGCAACGTGGATCCTCTCTACGAGGGAGGAGGTAGCGATCAAGGTAGACATTGCCTCTTTTCAAACACCGACAGGGTACATGCGTTGCTTGAAAGGAGCATTTTCAAAGGACGATAAGCTTAGTGGCCTCAAGTCCCATGATTGGCACAAGGTCTTACAGGTATTCTAAGTAGAATTAGTGTACCGATAATAGTGATGCATTAGCGTAATTATTATTATGTTATATTGTTGACATGATTTCGTTATTAGGGAGGGAGGAGGGAGGGAAGAGGGGCAAGGAGAGAGAGGGAGGGAGGGAGAGAGAGAGAGGGAGGGAGGGAGATTCAAAATTTGAAATTCAAATTTCAAAAAGTTCCCCCTCCCCTCATTGATGGGGGGAGAGGTGGTCTCAAATATGGGCTTAACCCACCTAGGTTGGGTTAGTTGGGCCTCTTTGGGACCCTCCAAGCCCCTTGCATTAGCCCTTTAAGCATTCCCTAATCCATTCCTTATGACACCCTTTTGAGACCCCAATTCTCCCCTAATGCTTCTCGTGGTTGTACTCGGTTGCGAATGTGGCAAGGCAGATGTCATCCAAGTGTTTCCCCTTGATGTACTTTTCGATAATAATCTGGCAAGAAATGTCGGTGGGGTTATTATCTAGTGCAAACACTTTGTCTTTATGTTTTAGAATTCATTCTCTTTTTCCCTTGTGGTTTATGTTAATAAATTGGAAATCTATGGTTGATCTATGTAAAGGTAGGAACAAAGTGATAAATGCTACAAGCTGTGCTCTCATTTGTTGGGCATGTAGAAATGTGTTTACCATTTTCCTTAATCTTTCCTATGTGGGGTTGTTGTCTTGTATACATGTTCTCAGCATGTCACGCATTGATTGTGTAATCGTGTTATCCATTTTAAATGTGATGTTTGAAGTACAATATGAGGAAATAGCATATGGGTCCATTACAAATTGTATGTCCATGGTGGATTTCCATTGGAAGCTCATCTTCTTGTTGAATGCATTTTTGAAGACGTCCTTGGGTTGATGTTTGAGGAATAATGTTGTTTTTGTTATTGATTCCCTTAACGACAAAATGCAAGTTTGTAAGTCCATTTGCACGAACTCAACCCATTGGAAGAAGGAAGTGCTTGGTATTATTTCGGGCTTTTGGATTTCTTGTTGAACTCTAATGTAAACTTCTTTGTTTTTTTTTCTATTGCTACCTTCAAGTGGAGTGAGTATCACTAGTTCATGCAACACTACTGGCTTGGAATAGTGAAATCTGCAAAGCTTACGCTATCCCTTGGTACATGTTTTTGTATGTTTGTGAGTCTGCATTTCATTCATGTCTGGATTTAACCAATTTGTGTCACATGTTATACACACATATATGAACTCTTCACCTCATCATTGTTGTTCAAATTATATTTTGCTACTTTGTCAACCCATAATAATCCATGCTCATGTTGACTTCCACGTCATTGGACTTCTATGATGATGAAGTAGTCAACACCACCATCAAGTATGGAGCTAACTTTGAGCAAAAGCATATTTTGTAGTTTGTGGGTGTAGTAGCAGGCACACAATGTAGGGTTTTGCTTGAGCAACTACATGACATTTGCTTCTTCTCGTGCAAGTGTAGTTGGCACACTCACTAGATTGTATGTTGTCTTGAGGGCACTAACCAGAGGATGCCACATTCATTCCACACACGAGAAAGTGACAAAGAAGGAAGGGGGACCCAATTGCCACATCATAGCAAATGCCACTTTGCATAGTCTCTCCTTATGAGATCGAGTGAAGTACAAAGGTCTCAAAGTCCCTATACCCTATTCTTGATTTAAGTAGCTGCTCAATGTTGGTGTTCTTTTAAACGTCTTTCATAGACGGCAGGTTTTCTATCATGCCTTTTCTTAAGCACACCCATATAGATTGCATCATTAATGGATAAAAAATTTGATAGCTTTGAAAAAAAGATTTGTAATATTATGATCAAATTTCAATGATTTCTGTGTTATTTCCCACTTAACTATATCCAAATATGTTAGCCTAATATCACCAATTGCTTGAGGAGAGATGAAATATAGTGTTGGGAAATTTAACTCCTCACTATTAGTGTCTTTGAAAATACCTAGTGGTCTTTGATTTTCTAAAGGTGCCACACAAATAGCTTGTGTTTCAATTCTATGACTTGCTTTGCACTGACCAAAATATGTATCAATGTGTTAGTCTAGATTTCATCTTGGTCTATGGGGTTGTCATTGTTTTCATATTCTTCTTCGGAGGAATTGATTTGTGGTGAGCTTGTTACAAGTATATCTTTGTACCAATGGTTGTTTATAGTAGCGTTGTTAGCTTTATATAATGCTGTATCTACCAGTATCTTCAATGCTTTCATGAGGATGTATGGCCAAATTTTCCCAATTGCAAAAGTCAATATGTATTGCATTCTCTTTTTTACTCCAACAATAATCAAGAGATCATCATCCACCACGAAGCATACTAACATGCAAAAAAGTTGTTGGAGCTACTATCAACGAAAATCCTTTCCTTTTGCTTCTTTTGAATGATAGTTATCAAAGAGGAACTTTGTGGATCTAAAGTCGCTACTTCTTTACTATGTTTGCCATTCATGTCATTTGCAGTGCACTTTACTTTTAGCACCTTCCTTCTGATGCTAGATATCAAAATGTTGTACAAAGGGTAAGTTTGTTGCCCCCAATCATGGAGTACTTTTTCTCTTTTCAACCAAGGTCTCCCTAATAAAATTGGTTAGGCATGCTATTCCATAGTGATCACAATAAAACTGACTGTATAATAGAAGTAGCCTATCCAGATGACCACATCTTGTAGCATACCCTCAAGATCAACTAGTTGTTGATCTACCATATGCACTTAGAATGGCGATGGTTTATATGACTTGAACTTTATCATTTGGGTGATTTCATCAAAAATAATGTTTGCTCCTGATCCTCCATCCACTATTACACCTAGTATAGTTTGCTTCTTAATCTTGATTGGAACTTCCTCATCAACAAATGGAGTGCACTCCTTAGCCAATGGTATAGTGATTTGTACTCCATTGGTATAGTGATGACTGGAACTTCCTCATCAACCAATGGAGTGCAAATCACAGGGATAGTGGCTAAGGACTGCACTTCCTTTGCTTGCTCAGTAAACTCCTTGATCTATTGAGAAAAGAAGTCATGGAAATAAGGAGCTATTTGTATTATCTCTACAAAGGTCAGACTAACTCTTATGTTCTCGAAGGTTTCCCATACTTGGGCTAGCTTTGCACTACCTTCCTGTGGCATAACGGATTTTGCTTCTTTAGAGCTAGATCTCAAGGATTCTCCTTGCTCGATAATAGAGTGCTAGAGTTGTTGGGGCATTTCAACTACAGGCGCTTTTCCTTTCAACTCCCTTGTAATCTTAGCTGCCAACTCCTTACGTGCCTTCTAATTGATGTCATTACCCAAAGTGTCAGTGTCTTCAGCTATTGTCACTGCCCCTTTTGACCAAGTAATTACTTGAGCATCAACTATTTTTGGCAATTCAACTACAACTACTCAGCATTCTGGATCTACAGTTTCCTCTCCATGTTATTCTTTAAGAATTTTAAGAGTTCCGCCCAGATTGGACAATCAGAATGGATCATTTTTCTCTTTACCATTCTTACCCTTGTCCTTTTGCTAGGGATGTAGTAATTTGCTGCTTGGTGCTAGGTTCTCAGTGCCACTTAAATAAATAATCTAAGTCATCATGACAAAATTTGATGCAAGTATTGCAATACTTAATCTTCCATTCCTCTTCCACGTGTCCACCTCTGAAACATCTATTACACCACTTTTCATTGGTACTTGGCTTACCTTAAATGAACAATTCCTTTAAGGCCTTCTTTAACTCAGTTTTTAATTCATTCTTATTGGCTGGAGTCTCCTTAGTGTCATTCTCAGCATCCTTATTCTTCACTTTGTTTTTTAAACCTTTTCTCTTCTCCAAGGTGATAGCTCAGTTCAGCAGTTCTTCATAGGTCTGGTTGGATTGACTATATTTAGCTTGTGCAAATCTACCTAGGTCCATCTTGTGATTAGCCAAGCTCATATAGACTTGTCAAGCGGAGTCCTGCTCAATTGATTAATAAGATCTCTCATCCTAAGCACAAAGTCTTGGACGGAGTATCAATGTATGTAACTCTATATTCTCTCGTCACCATACGATTTCCTCCCATTAGCTATCCCCAACCTCCAAGTGTTCAATGTTGGCACCTGTTCTACAATCGAGCACACCTAACTTATAATTGCAAGAGTAGCCATCTTCACTTAGCGTGGCATTAGATTGGGAACTAGTCTGACTGCCCATGAGTTAGTCGGGTTGGTGGTAATATGGAAGCATCAACAGTGGCTTATATGACTCGAACTTCACTCTCTAAGCAATCTCTTTAGAAATGATGTTCACTTCTAAACCACCATCCACTAGTACTCCCACAATGGTTTGTTTCTTAACCTTGATGGTGATCATTAGGACTTCCACATCAACTATCGAGTGTCAATCATAGGTATAGCGGCTAAGGACTATACCTCTTTTGGTTGCTCGAATGATTCCTTGATTTGCTAATCAAAGAAACCAGGATAGTACGGAGCTATTTACATTAACTCTGTGAATGTTAAACTAACTTGCATATTCTTAAAAATTTCCCATGCTTAAGCTAGCTGTGCACTAGATTCTTGTGAAGCACTCGTTTCTATTTCATTTGCCTCAGATTTTGAGGATTCCTCTTTCTTGATAATAGAATGCTGAGTTTGCTCAAGCATCTCCACTACTAGAGCCTTACCTTTCAACTTCCTTGCAATTTTGGCTACCAACTCCTTTTGGGCCTTCCAATTATGTCTTTACTTGAGGTGTCTGTATCTTCAGTGGTTTCCACCATTGATCCTTTCAAGACTGAGTGAACACTTGGGCATCAACTGCATTAGGCAGATCAGCTACAATTGCTCAACATTCTAGATCCACTTCTTTCCTTTCCATATTAGTCTAAAGAAACTTCAAATGTTCAGCCCATATTGGCTAGTCAGAATGCTGATGATTCTCTCCACAACATAAGCACTTGATTTTAGATGGATTGGTCTTCTCCTTACCATTCTTATTTTGTCCTTCTGCCCGAGACTTGGTGGTTTTCCATTTGGTGGTCGAGCATCAGTCACATGTCAGCAATTTTTACCCCATTAAACCAACAATTTGAGTCATCATGCGCAAACTTGGTGTAGGTGTTACAATACTTAGTCTTGCATTCCTCTTCTATGTGTCCACTTCTATAAAAATTGTTACACCATTTCTCATTGTTACCCAGATTAGCTTGAATGCCCAATTCTTTTAAGGCCTTCTTCAGATTGGTTTTGAGTTTGTCTTTCTTTGCTGTCATCTCCTCGGTATCACTATCGACATCTTTTGTCTTTGCATTATTCTTAGAGCCTTTACTCTTCTCCAAAGCAACAGGTTAGTCTAGAAATTATTCATAGGCTCTGGTAAAATTGAATATCTTTGGCTTGCACAAATCTACCTTGGTGCAACCTGTGATCAACCAGGTTCGCATAGAATTGTCCATCTAGAATTGTTCTCAATTGGCTAATGAGAGCTCTAAACATCTTCTTCATTGATCTCCTGTCTAAATCTTTGTAGGAATGCTTCAGACATTGCATACCAATCAGGGAAATACCCAATTGGGACCTGATTGAACCATCTCTGTTGGTTCTCTCACCCAAGGCTAACTCAAAAAAGGTGCTCTATGTTAACCCAAACTGTTGTTGTGCTAGGTGAAGATGCCTTGTCTTGCATTCATGCTCGAGTATAGAATAGATGACAACATTCACACTCTAAGGTCGAGGTTAGCTATTTTGCAAGAGAACCATATGATGATGGGAGAATACTAATTCTTACACACATTTAAGAACTTTTAAAAGAAAATGGAGAGCATTACCAACAATAGAGTCAATTACATGAATAAGCATCAACTTGTGTTGGAACTCAAATTGTTTTAAGAAAACCAGGCTACCTCAACTTGCAATGAGCACTCACTATACTAGTAATCTCAGGTCATATATATGAAGAGAACTCGTCACACATTCTCTTGATCTCTTCTCTGCCTGTTACAAAACATATCAATCTACCTAACAAAATCGCCTTCTAGATGAGTATGCACTCGGTGCACCAACCCACATCCACTAATTGGTGGTGATGCCACAATCTCCTACAATTTTGCTACAAAAATGGTGCTCGGTTGAGTCTCCACCGCTTTCAAGGTTGGCACTGGGTGACCACACTTAGTTGTGGCTCCATGTTAGCCTAACCCAATGGCGAAGGTGCTAGAACCAAGGAGATGAGCACCGATGGAACTGTAGGAGCCCGCATAGAGGAAAATTAGACAAAAGAGAAAGAGCATAAGAGTGCAATCGAGTAGAAAACCCAGCAAGATACTATGGATAATGCCATAGAGCAAAGAAAAGATGATGAGGAAGCTCTCGAGATAGAAAATGCAACCCCTGATAACAATTCAGACTAAATAGCAAAGCCATTGCCAAAGATCTACAATTTTGTGTGTTCATTCTACCAAGCCATAGGGAATGGCAACAACTAGAGTCTATCTCAAGCTTCGCAAGCCAATACTTGTGCCACAAGATTTCAAATTATAGGGCACACAATTAGTTGACCCAACAATGGTAGTAGCTTTAGGAAACCCTACATGCCAATCTAGTTACTATGACTACCTCAAGGACAAATGTGGAGTCACCCAAAGAGCACAAGACTATGTCCAACCCTCCACAAGAAGCATCTGCTCTCCTAGCTCCCACGCATGTGATTCTAGGTGAGGTTATCAACATCTTATTCTATTTTGAATCCCATTCCTCAAGATGTCATTTTAGGAATTAGTGGTAGCTACAAGAGGATGGCTTAGAAACCATTCAGACAACACAACATATTATATCCCACTTGGTACCACCCCAACTGTTGGAACTATGAGAGGCAAGAGCACATTGGGTGATTAGGGGAACTCAATAATTTAGTAATCATTTGGCTGATCTCAAGGAAGACTGCTAGAATTCGACAAAAGCTGAGTTGGAAAGTTTAGATGACACATAATGTCAAGCACAGAGAATTAGCTCATCAATATCAAGAACCTATGCATCTACTGCTAATCTCATAGACATGGTGGAATCACAATGTTAGCTCATGGTGAAGTAGGAATAGAAACTTGAATCCTTGAAGGACTTTGTTACTATACTCCAACAATTTAGGGTAGAAAATGAAATCCTACAAGGTAAGGTAGCCACCTTAGATCAAATCCAAGATTTACTATAGAATCTCAACCAACCTTAGGAGCACTTAAGAACCACTGCACATCCTAAAGGCTTGCTCAGGATATGGATGAAGTAGTTGGGTAAACTAGGCCTCACACAACCACACAGGTGATTAGATCAAACACTACAACTACCACAAGACAGATAACTAGTATAGAGGCCCCAATTGTAGGACAAAATCAAACAACTACATAGGAAATGGGTGCAAACTTGGAGGATCACACAATTGCTCAAGCATTTATAATTCCTTACCACGAGTTCCAGTGCCATAGTGATCAATTGCTCTCTCAAGTATGCAAATTTTCCATATGCAACATTCACCCCCATATTCTTTAGATACTATGGGCCAGTTGTCCTGGGAGGACACTTTTTGGGAAATCATATTTTGGATGATTAGAATGACTCATTAGGCCCAACTCTACATAGCCGACAAGCCCTTTGGAAAATTTCTCCTCCCATACCTCTATACAAACCACCCCTTGGAGAATATTGGTTTTCCCACCCTACAGGTGTTATTTGGATGAATATGATAATCCCATTATGCAGGTGTTTGAGAATGTGTGGTCAACCTATCCATTCGGCTTGGCAATGGAAGAGAAGGCTAATAAGCTATGGGAATATTTATGCGGTCAAGCACGAAGCAATATCAAATCAACTTGTAAACCATCTTAGCCTACAATGACCAATCTTTCCACTTACTCATTTAGCTACCCCACTTTCTTGAACAATTTCTTGGATCTACCATTATCAAGTCTCACACCATGTACAACATGTTTTGATAGTGTGTAGACCTTCAATTGAAAATTGAAGGGACCCTCCATCCAATGTGCATCGCCACACTTTGAAGATATAGCTTGGTATCGGCAAGAGTTCAACCTAATAACATAGGATTGGATCAAAGCATGGTGAAATTGTCAAGAGCAAGCACTTGTTGATATAAATGGGCTCTCCCCTGGCCTCCAAATCCACCAATTCCACTACCATTGCCACATAGAGAGCCTAAGCATGAGGGCCAAGCCTTACGAGTACTTTTGAACCCTCTGCATATCTTCTACTCTGACTCTCATCTGATGGCCTCCATTGCTTTTGCAACATAGCTCCCCTAGTGTCCAAATGAGGAAGACTTACGTATGTGCCTTGCCAATGATAGCCCTCTAGTAAACCTCCAACATTTGAGCAGAATCTCATCCAAGAGCCACAATAGTTGTAACGTCATAAAAGTAGAAGTAAATCCGAGGTGAGATGTGGACCTCAAGTGTGATCACAATGGTTGAGACAATGTATGCAAGATAGCTCATCATGACCACCAAGGTTTGACACCATACATACAGCTAGGTGAAGTTAACTTGGACTTATACCATTTAGAAAGGCGAGTAATTAACTCCAACAATTGAAGCGATGTTACCCCAAACCATAGGAAAGGCTAATTTAGGCCAACATAGAGAAGCTAATCAATGGTCTAAAATAGGAAGGGGGCATCCTCAGCCACTTGATTTTGTAGGTACTTAATAATTGTGCATTTATGTCACCGACTTGTCAACTGCAGATGCGGTTGGTACACTGTCCATGAATAATAGCTGGATTACACCTATCTTTATGTACTCTAGTTAGTGGCTCAGTTAGTATGCCACCTAGGTTAGTTGAGTTTGGTTTGAGACCCACATATAGGGTTCACCTATTCCTTTTGTACTTAGAGAGAGTTCTTTTGGCTTTCACAACTAAGAAGAGGAAAACTGTTTTCAGCCTCCACCTTTATGTGTATTCCCCCATTGTATATGTGAGAAAGCTGCAAGTGAGACTTCTTACTTCTCTCCCACTCTCTTCACAATAGCTCAGACTCCACCAAGCAGGTCTCTGAACTTGCGCAACTTCTTTGCACCCAATGCCTTCATGAATATGTCAGCTACCTGATACTTTGTGCTGACATAAACTAGATCAATAAAACCTACTAGAACCTTCTCTCGCACATAGTGATAATGCACGTCCTCGATGTGGTTTGTTCTAGCATGATAGACTGGGTTATTTGCCAAGTGTATACTACTCATGTTGTCATAATAAATGACAACTGGCCCATGTGTAGATGCATATCATAAAGTAGCTTATGCAACCAAGCTGCCTCACATGTAGCCATTGTTGTACCCCTGTACTCAGTCTCTGTGCTCGACAAGGCAATTGTAGCCTATTTCTTGCTACTCCAAGTGATTGCAGCACTCCCAAAAGAGAACACATATCCACTGGCCCGGGGGATTCACTCTTCATGAAAGGGGGACGTCACCTGCGTGCATGAACTTCAAGAAAACCCCCTATTTAAGATCCATGTAGGATGATGAAACACCCCTATTTAAGCTTATAAGATACCACCAAAATTCTATTATGTCCCCCCTTTCCTTAAATCTACATTCTTTCTCAAGCATTTAGATCACACAATAAGAAAATTTAGATTACTTTCCCTATGACTATTTAAAACCATACACAAAACCAAACTTGTTTGGACTAGTTATCCAAGGTAGCCTATAGTATGTCCCCCCCTCTTAAATATGGCATGGCCCCCCTAACTTAAATTCAATATTGGGAAAAAATAAAAGGCCCCCCACCCCTAATGTATAATCTTATGCCTCTTAAAAAAAAACCCCCCTATTGTACACTCACGTGATATCATAAGTTTCCTCTTGTGAATCCCCTGGGTCCACTGGTAGATCGTCTATCAGAAATGCTACCAGCCCAATCAGCATCAGTGTATCCATGCAACTGTACTTGAACCCTAGTCTCATAAAATAGTCCATACTGTAATGTGGACTTCACATACCTCAGTATGCGTCTAGCCACATCCTAATGCGGTTTCCTTGGAGCCTGCATAAATTAACTTACCAACCCAATAGCATAGCTCAAATCTAGCCTGGTAATAGTCATATAAATCAAACTTCCTACTATGCGTCTGTAGATAGTAGGGTCTTCCAGAAGCTCACCTGCATCTATGCTCAACTTCACATTCTGCTCCAAAGGAACTAAAATAGGCTTATAACCTGTCATCCCATATTTGGACAGCATGTCCAATCCATACTGCCTCTATAAGAGCCATATCCCACTTGTGGATCTAATCACCTCAATGCCTAAGAAGTAATGCATCTCTCTCAAATCATTCATCTCAAACTTTTGCTTCAATAGCATTTCCACATGAAGGATATCTTCATCACTATCACTTGTGATGATCAAATCATCAACATAAATGACAAGCAGCATAATGCCTTTCTCTATTTTTCTCACATAAAGTGAGAAATTTGCCTTGGAAATCTGAACGCCAATAGTGACAAGATATTGTCCTATCTTGTCAGACCATGCTTTGGGTGCTTGCTTCAAGCCATACAAGGCTTTCTCCAACCTGCAAACAAACTCAAGATGAACAGCATGCACATAACCTAGTGGCTACTCCATATAGACCTCTTCTTGCAAATCACCATGCAAGAAGGCATTCTTTACATCCATCTGATGTAAAGACCATCCCTTTGATGCAGCCATAGCAATGACTACTCTTATGGCTGCCATCCTTGCAACTAGACTGAATGTTTCTTCATAATCAATGCCATATGTCTGTGCATACCCCTTGACAACTAATCTTGCCTTGTATCTGTTCATAGAACCATCTGCATTGTGCTTCACCTTATAAGCCCACTTGCAGCCAATTGCATTCTTGTCTTTGGGCAAAGGCACCAATTCCCATGTAGCATTTGCTTCCAAGGCATCCATGGCTTTCTTCCATTTTTCTTTTCCCATGGCTTGCTCAAAATAAGTGGGTTCTGGTTCATGGATCACTTTGACCATATAGGCATAGTGAATGGCTGTAAATCCATCATATTTCAGCCTATCCAAAGGATACCTAGCTCTAGTAAACCTGCGCAAAATAGGTTCACTACAAAGCTCAGGGGGGTCACTATGAATAAACCCTCTATATCACGTGCGTTCAAGGCCTATATTTAAAATCCCATATCTGTAAATTTTTTCATTAATAAAATATACCCCTTTTCTATACAAATCTGTAAATTTTTTCCAAAACTATTTTAAATAGTCCCTTATGTATATTTATTTTTGTAAATTTTAGAAATAAAAAATATCCTTCTGTTGAACTCACGTGATAGGGTTACATATGATGAGTGACCCCCCGAGCTACAAAGTGCTCTCAAAATGTCACTTGTCTTCCTTACTCCAAGTGTAACAACAAAAGGAATACCCAACTCATCATCAAGGCTCTGTTCTGAGCCAATGGATTCACCATCCACATAAGAGTGACCTACATCACATCAACCATGGGCTGATCTACTTTCTCTTTTCCTTTTCGTGATACTTGCATACCAGTATCTGCATTGCTTTGAGGAGATCCTCTTGATCTCAATCTGCCTGTCCATGGTGAAGTATGTGAACCACTACTAGAGGACACTACAGGTCCACTAATATTTTGTGATTGCTGTTGTGAATTTGCTGCAGCATTACCATTTTGTGCATCTACATCATCAATCACATTTATTGGTTTATACTAGCTGCCCATCTCATAAAAAACAACATCTTTGCTCACTGTAAACTTACGAGTAGAAGGGTTATAGCATCTATACCCTTTCTGCTGTAAAGAATAACCAATAAAGATACACTTCTCAGCTTTTGGATCCAACTTGGATCTCAACTCATCTGGCACATGAACATAGGCAATGCAACCAAAAACTTTCAAATGAGAAATATCTGGTTTCCTACCAGTATACCTCTCCTCTGGCGTCATGCCATGTATTGCTGCAGTGGGAGTCCTGTTCATTATGTAGACTATTGTAGCAACTGATTCAGCCCAATATTAATCTGGCAAGTCTTTTTCGTTGAGCATGGCGCGAGATTTTTTTTTGAAAAAAGAAGGGCTAATTATATTACTTCGAGACAAGGCATACAAGAGACTCAGCAGCAATGCTGGAGCACAAGGATAACTCCCACCTGCAAAACTACAAGCCACACAGGGCCAAGCAAAAAACTGTTGCAAAATGCTGTCAAAACAAAAAACCTAGTCTGGGTCTTCTGAAAACCAGTAAACCACGAAACCAAAAAAGCTACGGATCCCTGATGAAGTGAATCCTGGAAGTACTAGAAAGTCTTCGAGACAGTGAATCATCAACTGATATGACTCCTCTGAGTCAACATCCAACAATCGAGGCCGACCAATAATCCCTGATGCAGTGAATCCTGGAGATACTCGTAATCTAAGCATGTATGGATCCCTCCTCCGCTGAGCTCCCGTCCATCGTGCCCGCCCGAGGGTGCCAATAGGAAGAGACCTGCCAGCATGAGCAACCACCACCTGGCGGGGGGCGAGTCCGCACTCCAGTAGCCCGCTCCACGCACCTACAGGCCTCAACCCACATGGGGAGCCTCCTGGTACGAAAAGAAGAAGTAGAGCCAAAGGAGAAGGGATCCCTGAGGAAGGAGTCGAGGGCCGCCGCCCTGTGGAAAAAGAATCTTCGAGAAAAGCTCTGAGTCTTGAGAAGCTTGGAGACCCAAGCAAAAAAGGGTCCCTCCTCCGCTGAGCTCCCCTCCATCGAGCCCCCGCCCGAGGGCACCAACAAGAAAAGACCCGCCTGCATGAGCAACCACCGCCTGGCGGGGTGCGAGTCCGCACTCTAGTAGCCCGCTCCACGCATCTGCAGGCCTCAACCCAGTTGGGGTGCCTCCTGGTACAACAAGAAAGAGTAGAGCCCCAAGAGAAGGGATCAAGTCTAGCAGCCCTGCGGATAGAGCCAAGAGCCACCGCCCTGTGGGAAGAAGGTCTTCGAGACAGTGAACCATCAACTGATATGACTCCTCTGAGTCAACATCCAGCAATCGAGGCCGACCATGACCAAGGTGCCAACCACGATCAAGAACCCTGAGCATGGCATGAGATACCTCTCCAATATGCCTGTTTTTCCTTTCTACAAGTCCCATTTTGCTGTGGGGTGTGACTGCATGAATATTGATGCTTTATGCCATGCTCCTACAGGAACCTTGCAAACTCATTTGAGAGGTACTCTCCCCCTCCATCTAACCTTAGGCATTTTATTTGCAGGCCTGTTTCTTTTTCAACCATAGCTTTAAAAGCTTTGAAATGCCCAAAACTAAAGTGTTTGTATAGTAATTGGGATTTATGCCTTGGATCATTAAGTTCCATATTTCTGCATGCTTTCTTAGGTTCTCTTTATTTCGTCTCATGCAATTTCTGTCATGACTGTCCACTCACATATCCCGAATCATAGGGAAGAAATTGAAGATTCCCTTGATGTTTCAGTGCTTGAACGTGTGTGCTCCAAGACGTTGCAGCTTTAGTAGTCCACACATCAGAGTGGATTAATTCCATTGGCCTCTTACTCTCTTGAACATGTTTAGGAAATGGTTTCCTTGCCTGTTTTCCAAATTGATAGGCTTCACATACCTTATGCATTTCTGCAACCTTGAACTTAGGCAATCTTGCAACAATATTTTGGGCCTGCATTAATTTAAGTCGATGTATATTAACATGACCAATGCGTTTATGCCAGATATCAATATCTGCAACTACACCGGTCCCATGTGCAAACATTGCTACACTCAATTCAGACATGTCCACATCCAACGTAAACATCCTGCCCTTCTTCTTCCCTTTTGCTATTAAGCGACCCTTATTTTTCATATCCTCAACAAAGCATCGATGAGGATTAAATCTGACTTGCAAGCCCTGCTCAACCTTTTGACCAACAAAAACTAGGTTCTTGGTGATATTCGGGACATGAAATACATTAGATAGGTATTTCCTTTTCCCATCCTGCATGGACAAAGGAATTTTACCAATCTGCACAATAGGATGTGCAGTATCATCACCACTCTCGACAAATCCTGGTCTTTCCATTTTCCTTGCATCCTGCATCCATTCTGCATGACCTGTCATGTGGTTTGATGCACCTGAGTCAACATACCACATCATTGCTTTCTTCTGCACTTGTCACAAAATTGGTCATGTGCTGCACCATAAACAGATGCTCATTTCTGTCATCACCCTGTCTACTAGAGGATGCATAATTTCCTTGCTACAATTTTCTAGTCATGATGTCATTCTGCTTTTTATAGAAATCTTTAACCATATGACCCATTTTACCATAGTAGTAGCATTCAACATTGTTGTTTGCATTTTGGCATCTCTACCATCCACCACGACCTCTTTGGCTCCCCCTTCCTCTAAGGTTACCATGTCCTTCTCCATAGGACTGGTTTTCTTGAATTTGCTGCATATTATGATTTCTGCCATGGCCTCCAAATCGGCCTGCTCTACCTCTGCCTCTACCTCTTCCAGCATTTGAGTAGAAGACAGTTTCTTTTGAAGTTCCTCTTGAAGAAGATGCACCACCATTTCTCTGCTCTGCAGAAATTAGAACAGGAGTCAACTCCTCAAAATCAGAAAATTTTTCATGGACAGCAATGGATGTCCGGAATTGTGCATAATCCTTTCCTAGACCATTCAAGGTCACATAAACTAAATCATCATCTTCCACTGGCGACCCAATGGAAGCAAGTGCATCTAAAATCTTCTTCACCTTCATGTGGTAGTCATTGATGCTCATATTTTCTCTCTGCACATTATGCAACTCTTGCTTGAGCTGCATTTTCCTAGCTTGCGTATTTGTGCTATACATTTTTGTCAAAGTATCCCACGCCTCCTTCAGCATGCTTGCATCCTGAATATGCACAATCATAGAATCTGAAATATTGATAGACACCCAGTACATAACTTTTCTGGCTCTCTCATGCCATCCTTTAAATGCCTCCAACTCCTATTGATTGGGAACATTAGGAATAACTGGTTCTTGTTCAGCTCCAGTAATGAACTCCCAATAGCCTTTTCCCTTACGGAAATTTGTCATTCTAAACTTCCATGCTTGGACGTTGTTCTTGTCCAGCTTTGCCCTTTCTCGCAGCATATACTGCCCTCTCGCCACACCGCGAAGGGCATCCCAATCTGAGACAATGCACTCTTGCACTTTTCGGCAGTGCTACCTGTAGAGATTTGCTCCCAAACTCGAAAAAGAAAAGCAACACTGATCCTCTTACCAAGACACCATGAACTTGGTTTGCTTTCTTGAGCTCCTTACCATGAACCGAGCTCTAATACCATGTGAAAAGAGTGGGAGAGAAGTAAGGAGTCTCACTTGCAGATTTCTCACATACACAATGGGGGAATACACACAAAGGTGGAGGCTAAAAATAGTTTTCCTCTTCTTAGTTGTTAAAGCCAAAAGAACTCTCTCTAAGTACAAAAGGAATAGGTGAACCCTATATGTGGGTCTCAAACCAAACTCGATTAACCTAGGTGGCATACTAACTGAGCCACTAACTAGAGTACATAAAGATAGCTATCATCCAGCTATTATTCATGGGCAGTGTACCAACCGCATCTACAGCTAACAAGTCAGTGACATAAATGCACAACGGTCACCCTAGCACCACGAGTGGAGCTCGATATCTCAACAGCTATGACACACTCAGGGGGGTCACCATGTATAAACCCTCTATATCACGTGCGTTCAAGGCCTATATTTAAAATCCCTTATCTGTAAATTTTTTATTAATAAAATGTACCCCTTTTCTATACAAATTTGTAAATTTTTTCCAAAACTATTTTAAATAATCCCTTATGTATATTTATTTCTGTAAATTTTAGAAATAAAAAATATCCTTCTGTTGAACTCACGTGATAGAGTTACATATGATGAGTGACCCCCCCGAGATGACACACGAGACTCACCCGTGTGCTCTAGTCCTATAGTTTTGTCTTGTTTGGAGGTACATAATCCAACGAGAGTCACGTCAAGCTAGTCTTAGTGACGGTTAAGCCTTAGCTGAGGCATGGAGCGACCGAGTGTCTTTGTATTGAGTCTGCAACCATGAATATTGTAATTGAGTGTTTCTTATTTGAATACAAGTATTGTTTTTCTTTCTTGCTTACTTTCATTTTTGCATATTTGTATTCACAATTGAAAGGGTGCATCGGCACCCTACCAACAAACGAGATGGAATATGCAATTGGCATTATTAATGCTCTTGCTTAGTAGTATGTGAATTGATATTCCCCGTATCAATGTTTCCAAGATAGTTGTTCCATGAATCAATACTTCATAGCACATAAACTAGTTCTTTGCAGTAGTCGCTTTGTGGTGAGAATCACAATAGATGTGCCAATTATATCAATTGTGTTGATCATGTCAATCCCTTTAGTGTCTTTTGGAGATCCAACAAAGTGAATATGTCTAACTAGGCACCTAGAATATTTGTGATTTTGTGTCAAGAATCCCCATTCTCATTGTGTATCACCTTACCTTCACTCACCAGAT
This sequence comes from Dipteris shenzhenensis, assembly GCF_047967505.1. Lineage (NCBI taxonomy): Eukaryota > Viridiplantae > Streptophyta > Polypodiopsida > Gleicheniales > Dipteridaceae > Dipteris > Dipteris shenzhenensis. The sequence goes on along the minus strand of NC_141608.1, from coordinate 34,669,913 downwards.
TGGTGGAATGATGGAATCGAGCCGTTGATTGATAAGTGGATGATAAAGATTTCTTGGATGCAAGATCGTTTTGAAATCCATTTGTAGTGTGTTTGACAAATGCTCAATCATCCATATTAATATGGTTGTTAAGCTAGCTAGAATATTTAAAAGCAATCTTTAAAATAGTTTTAAAATATGCTATATGAATAGACCCTAGTTGCCGCTCCTAAGGCAAGAATGACCTTAAGGTGAATCTTTAAAATATTTTTAAAATGTGCTATGAATCGTCCCTACCTACCACTCCCAAGGCGAGAAGATTTGAACTTTTGCTATCAAGCATATACATCTATCATTATTAGCTCCACCTCTCAAGATCTCTCTTGAGCTCTTTCTTTGATGATTTCCTCCATTGCCAAGCTCCTAGTCATAGTGATAGGGTGATGTAATAATCCCTAAATCATAGGAAACCTATAGGGCAAGGAGGGGTAGTGACAGAGGTAGAATAGAGATGATCCTCAAAGTGAACATCTACATGAGACTCTAATAAGTGACTTTGCAACCTGCAAGCAAGCACTATAAGCTACACCCTTGGCATACATTTAGGATTGTAGAATCATTCATACCATTTGCAAGTCATTCATAGTGACTTGTTTAGGATTCTATAATCATTCATAGCTACACACTTGGCATATCTTTAGAACTCTAGAATCATTCATACCATTTGCAAATCATAATCATAGTGATAGGGCAATGCATCAATCTCACAATCATGGGAAACAAGAAATAAAATAATCTTGGAAGATTAGAGTTTAGAAAAGGATGATTTGTAGATGTTATTAATGATGCTCCAATCCCAAACATATGCAAAGGGTATAGCTCATGATGGCTTTTTGTAGGTCGTAGAGTCACTAATTATAGTATATCGTATAAGTGCCTAGTTTGAGGATCAGACCTATTTTTCCCTATCACTATAGTGTTTCCCATCCTTGCCCTACAAGTTTGACATGTCATTCCTTTCCACCCCTATTGAAACATCTGTATAAATATTGATATTCCACATTATTTTTCCCCTCTTCTACATATATCAAAGTGAAAATTGCTTGATTAAGTTTCTATTTTAGAATGTTACAAGCACATATTTATTAGAGCTATATATATAGCTTGCCCTAACTTGAACTAGGTCTCACCTATATATGTGTAACTAGTGATCAATGTGCATCAGTCTTTGGAGTCTATTTGGTGTGTCTATCATCTCTTCTTCTTCTCTCTCAACATGGTATTAGAGCTACAAAGGTGTTGCTATTGTATGCTCACTGTAATGAAGAAAGATAGGAAGTATTAGTTGTTGATTTGATTACGTAGCGCTTTCAGTATCTCATCGCTTATTTTCTTTTAGAGGTCTTCTGGTGTGAATTTGAGAAAGTTATCGGTGGCAAATGGGTCATAGCTCTCGTTGTGCTCTTTGTTCTAAGCACTTAAACGCCCTAATTGAACTTTGGAGCAAAAAGTTATGTCAGTTTTTGTGCACTACTTTTTTCTTGGTTTCGTGATTGGCACGCTCGTACAACTTTTCGGTAAGAATCTCGTGGCTTCGTGATAAATGTATTGGTTTTGTGATTGGCACGATATTAGTGCTTTTTGCCAAAAATATCTCCATTTTGTGATTGACAAGTTTTGCTTTTCTCCAAAAATATCATGGTTTTTTTATCAACAAGCTCAAAGCGCTTTCTTGGCATGTATGCTATTTCTAGTATACTACCATCTCACGTTCTATCCCTTTTTGGTGTATCTCGAGTTTTATATTTTTCAAGTGACCATTGTATTCTTAATCATTGATGTGAGCTTTGACAAACGTATTCTCTTGAAGTATGATGGCAACATCTATAATCGTCAACAACTTTCCTTCTGGCCAACAATCTGTTCCTTTCTATCAAGGACAAGGTTTTCCTGGTTGGAAAGTGAAGATGTTATTGATACTCGAAGGTGATAATCTTTCAGATATTGTTCTTGGTGATCTCGTTTGTCCATCCCAACCTGTTGATGCAACTCTGAATCATGCTCTTGTTGTTAGATATCAATGCTCCACTCTCATGTAACTACGCGGGAACCAGCTAACTCTACTTGTAAGCCCCCCATATGAGGAGAAGGCATTTGAGTAGCTCGGTTATCTGGTAGGTCCTGGTTTGGACACTAGATGGGGGCCATGTGTGGCCTGATGGCTGGACGGCTTTATATAGAGTTGGCATATCACCAACTAGGCTACATGCAAGTGCGGGAAGGCATCCCTTGACTGACTGCACTGAGGGTAGATGGAGCATTTCTTGGGGCAGCCCACTCTCGAGTTGCGAGGCCCATTTGTAGCCTCAAATGGTCCCAGATGGTGGCTATGGGCCGAACGGAGTACATAGGTCAACTGCTCTATTTTGCGCACCGGTTCTATCGTATGGTCGGTGGCCTATTTCCGACCCCTAGTCGACCGTTTTGGGTGGACTAGGTCGGCCACCCAATTGAGCCTAACCGACTATGACTGGTGGCTATATAAGAGCAAGCCCGTGAAGCCCATTTCATCACTGGCTATAGCAACCTTGATTCCTTAGCATTCAGCCTCCGTCTTTTACTATTTCCAGCATGCCATTGAAGCTTCTTTCATAGGAGCGCATGGCTGGGAGGCAGTGCCATCTATTGTATCAATTCTATAGTAATCAAATTTTTTTATTCTCCATACTATCTTGTTTTCTCTCTTGCGTACGAGATCCTGTTATCTGTTGAGCACAGACATTGTATTATTTTCTTACAGGGTATCAGAGCCTGGACTCTAGCAAGAAGATTTGGTAGTGTGTTTCTATTTGCGAGCAGATTGTGAGAGATGGCCCAGCCCGCAAGACTGCGAATCCCACCATTCGGCAAAAGCAGAAAGTTGGACGGCTCTAACTATCCTCTCTGGAAGTTCAAGATGAAGACCATCCTAAGCGCATATGAGCTTTGGGACACTGCTACTAGGGTGGACATGAGGCCGGTTTCGAGACCGAATCTAGCCAATGCAAGACAACAGACAGTACCAACTGTGGATGAGATTCTCGCATGGACAAGAAGAAATGCAGATGCATTGTGTTCTATTGTCTGCAGTGTTAGTAATTCGGTCATGGCATTAATTGAACATGTCACCACAGCGGAGGAGGCATGGATGGTCATGAAAAATCAGTACGAGATCACGAATCAGATGCTGATTCAGAATCTGGAGACTCGACTCACAAATGAAAAGTTATCTGAGTCTGAAGCAGTAGAGAAGTTCATCACCAGGGTGAAGAATCTGCGCGATTAGATGACTGCGATTGGCATCACCATCACCAATGAGAATCTAGCACAAAGGTGCATACGGATTCTCCCACCAAAGTACGATGGTCTTGTTACGGCGTTGAATACGCAGAATAGAAATCCACCCCTCAACTTTGAGGATTTTAGCACGATGCTTCTAGAGGAGGAGATGCGTCAAAAGACGAGGATTGGAGAAGATTTGGCTTTCTGGACCAGATCAAAGAAAGGTAAGTGTAAGGACTCTGGTAACCCATCTTCTTCTGATGATAAAAAGAGAAAGAAGAAGATCAAGTGCTTCTATTGCAACAAGGCAGGGCACAAGCAGAATGAGTGCCGCAAGAAGATTGCAGATGAGAAGAACGGAGTGAAGAAAGAGTCCAACAACAGTGCACAAGTAGTACCCATGAAGAGATTTGCAATTGAGGAGATTTGCACGGAGGCAGTTCATGTACCTGCAGATAAACCTTGGATCATTGACAGTGGTGCATCGTGCCACATGACCAGTCGGAAGGATTGGTATACCTCTCTACAGCCAGTAGGGAATGACATCATGGTAGAAGTCGGCAATGATGCAAAATGTCCAGCAGAAGGAAAAGGTACGATTACTCTCAAGTCAGATGGAGTTGTAAAACAGTTGTCCGATGTTCTTTATGTGCTAGATATCAAGAGGAACTTGTTGTCCGTTTCTGCGATCACGGATCGGGACCTCAAAGTTCAATTCAATAAGAATGGTGCACATATCCTGGATCTTCAAGGAAAGGTCATTGGTAAAGGTACACGACGCAACAACATTTACGAACTCTCAGCTTTCAATGCTCGAGTGGATGTGAAGAACACTAAGCTGTGGCATGAGAGGTTTTGTCATCTAAACCTTAGTTCTTTGAAGGAGATGCATAAAAGCAGAATGATTGCAGACCTACCAGAAATTTTAGATTTGCCTGATGTATGTGAAGCTTGCATGATGTGGGCAAGCAGCATCGGTAGCCCTTTCCTAAAGAGGCCAGCAGAACAAAGGCTCCTCTAGAGCTCGTTCACACGGACCTCTGCGGAAAGATGGAGATGGAAGCTTTGGGTGGTTATTTCTACTTAATGACACTGATCGATGACTACAATAGAAGGATATGGATATACTTCCTGAAGACGAAAGATGAGGCTTTCAGTAGGTTCAAGGAATGGCATGTAATGGTCGAGAAAGAATCTGGGAGGAAGGTGAAGAAGCTAAGATTAGATAGAGGTGGAGAGTTCACATCGATTGAATTCGAAAGTTACTGCAAAAGTGTCACGCACCGTTCTTTCACATCACAATCAAAATTGTAGCAAGATAATAATCACGAATGAACAAGAAGAGAGATTCCAGTATGAATCAGACTGATGAGTCTTTACAATAATTTTGGAGAAGAATCACTCCGTGAAGGAGCTCAATACCACCCGTCCACCCCCGAGCTATCTCACTCTCACTCTCACTCACATGAAGATGTTCAAATCAGATGATCAAATGATCAAATCTCAATCACACTCTCACTCTCACTCTCACTCTCAAAATATCTTGACCTTATCTTCTTCTTTGCGCTGCCTCGATTCGCGTGTGCTATTGTCACTTTCGCAGCACCTCGATATGCATGCCTTCTCTTCGCTCGCGCAACCTCGAGATGCATGCCTTCTCTTCTCTTTCGCACAGCCCTGATATGCGTGCATTGGATTATGTTCTCCTTCTCACGATCTCTTCTTTTATATATAGCCTTTCATGACTCCCAAAAAAGTGGCCAAAAGCCCCCAAAATCGGCCAAAAATAGCTTTTCTCGAAAAGTGTGCGTGTGCTTTTCACCTTCTTTTAGCTTGCGCTTTTGATAGCAAACGCGTACAAGATCTCGGCATGAAAGCAGCCCTGTTCGGAGCATCACCACGCCTACCTTGTAGATCCAATGGACAAGCTCAATAGCTCATCTTGAAGATCGGACCCTCTTCTTTCCCTTTGCATTCGACCTTTCATGGCTAACTCTTCCATCTCGACCTCCGTCTAATGCCTGCAACTTGACACGGAAATCTAGATGCACTTTTGGCTAAAAACCACTTTGTTAGCAACTTCTGACCTCCATACAGGCATGTAAACGATTGAACCACAAATTTTTCACTAGGACAAAGTTTTTCTACTCAACAAGATCTAAAACTCTCTCATACAGAGTTTCTTCAAATTATTTCTCTAACCAACTCAAAATCAAGTCGCAAAATCCTACCGACACCATAATGGACAAAAACCAAAATTCTTTTCGACCAACACCGAACTTTCCCAAAACCTTCAAAACATCAAAACCATCCTTTTTGAACACTATCTGTGATATATATTCCAAAATATTTCATATACAAACTTGGAGCATCACAGAAAGTCACAGAATCAAGAGGCAGAAACCCCTGCCACATACATCACAGCAAAATGTAGTAGCAGAATGCAAGATGCATGTCATCTGTGAAATGGGCCGAAGTATAATGAAAGGGAAAGATTTTCCAAAGACTTTCTGGGCTGAAGCATGAACCACTGCAGTTTACATCCTCAATCGTAGCTACACGAAGGCTGTGAATGGGATGACTCCACTACAAGCCTTTTTTGGTAAGAAACCTTCAGCTGCACATTTTAGAGTTTTTGGATGTGACTGTTTTGTGCATGTCCCTGATGCTACCAGGACCAAATGGGAACTGAAGAGCCGGAAGTGTATTTTCTTGGGCTATAGTGAAGAGGCGAAGGGTTACCGTCTCTATAATCCTGTTACCAAGAAGGTAATTATAAGTCACGATGTGGTCTTCTCAGAACAACCGCATCAATTGGAGGAGGATGCTTTCTTCCCAGACAACCAGGACCAGGATATCCATCCAGTACTGCCACCAATAGTAGACCGAACTCCCCCAATGGTGCTTGGGAGGAATCAAGATAAAGAAGATAAAGAAGAGCCTGTAGAACCACAACGGCAACTGCCATTCCCGAAGTGGGTAAAGCAGCTTTTGGACAGCAGAGAACCTCGAGCAATTGAGAAGGAACCATCCGAACACCGCCAGTCCAAGAGATTAGAGGAGCAAAGAAGGGCACAGGAACACTTGGTCATCTATGCTTTGATAACAGAAGTGATCCGTACTAATGAACCCAAGTCTTGAAGAGGCATAAGGTGATGATAGGTGGATGGAGGCTATGCAGTCGGAGTATGGCTCCATAATGAAGAACAAGACTGGGGACCTTGTGGATCGACCACCAAAGCGCAAAGTAATCGAAACCAAGTGGGTGTACAAGATCAAGTACAAGTCCAATGACATGTTGGATAAGTACAAGGCTCGGCTCGTGGCAAAAGGATTTGCACAGGTACATGGTTTTGATTATCAAGATACTTTTTTTCCCATAGCTCGGCTAACCACAATTCGAAGTGTTTTGGCTTTAGCTACCCAGGGAAGTTGGCCCGTGTTTCAGATGGATGTGAAATCCACCTTTCTGAATGGAGATCTCAAGGAGGAGGTATACGTGGAACAACCACCAAGTTTTGAGATCCCCGGTTTAGAAGGTAAAGTCAGCAAACTAAAGAAGGCACTTTACGGGCTGAAACAGGCCCCACGAGTGTGGTACCAGTGAATTGATGCCTGCTTTCTGCAAAACGGGTTCAGGAGGAGCCCATCTGATGAAAATTTGTATATCTTCAAAGAAGGAGGCAGGTGTATGATTGTGGTACTTTATGTGGATGACCTTGTCATAACAGGGAACCATGAAGAGAAGATCTCACAGACAAAGCATTTGCTAGGAAGAGAGTTTGAAATGATAGACCTCAGATTGATGCATTTCTGTTTGGGGATCGAAGTTTGGCAGGAGCCGAAACAGATCTTCATTTTACAGCTAAAATATGCTGGAGAGATACTGAAAGCATTTGGCATGGATGAGTGCAAAATAGTTGGTACCCCTATGGAAGTTGATGCGAAGCTCTCAAATGAGGATTCATCACCACTGGTGGACGAAGCGAAGTACAGAAGGCTTGTGGGTAGCTTGATCTACCTGTGCAACACACGGTCAGACATATTAGCTTTGCGACTGATGTACTAAGCAGGTTTTCCAATAAGCCCTGGGAGAACCATTGGAGGGCAGGGATGCGGGTGCTAAAATACATCAAAGGCACACTTGATTATGGCATCACCTATACTAAGGGCAATATCTTGACCAGATTCTGTGACTCGGATTGGGTAGGAGACATGGACAGCATGAGATCAGTGACAAGGTACTGTTTCTCACTTGGATCTGGAGTTGTGTCATGGGTCAGCAAGAAGCAACCCACAGTTGCTCTTTCTTCTACTGAGGCTGAGTACAAATCTGCATGCTTTGCTTCTTGCGAAGCAGTGTGGTTGAGGAGGATTTTAGGGGACATGGGTGCAATGTAGAACAAGCCTATGCAGTTATCATGTGACAATCAAAGTTGCATGGCAATTGCAAAGAACCCGGTGTTCCACGCTTGCACAAAACACATTGAGATTCAATATCACTTTGTACGTGAGCTGATCATGGATGGAGAGGTCAACTTGGTGTACTGTCCGACTACAGAGAATGCTGCGAACATCTTCACGAAGGCTCAGTTATCCGGTAGGTCCTGGTTTGGACACCAGATGGGGGCCATGTGTGGCCTGATGGCTGGACGGCTTCAGATAGAGTTGGCACACCACCAACTAGGCTACATGCAAGTGCGGGAAGGCATCCCTTGACTGACCATATTGAGGGTAGATGGAGCATTTATTGGGTGGGTTGCGGAGTCCGTAGGTTAGTTGCTCTGTTTTGTGCATCGGTTCTATCGTATGGTCGGTGGCCTATTTTGGGACCGACCCCTAGTCGACCGTTTTGGGTGGACTGGGTCGGCCACCCAATTGAGCCTAATTGACTACAAGTGGTGGCTATATAAGAGCAAGCCCGTGAAGCCCATTTCATCACTGGCTACAGCAACCTTGATTCCTTAGCATTCAGCCTCCGTCTTCTACTATTTCCAGCATGCCATCAAAGCTTCTTTCACAGGAGCGCACGGCTGGGAGGCAGCGCTATCTATTGTATCAATTCTACAGTAATCAAAATTTTTGATTCTCCATACTATCTTGTTTTCTCTCTTGCGCACGAGATCCTATTATCTTTTGAGCACAAATGTTGTATTATTTTCTTGCACTTGTGACTCAAGGCCCTCTCTTTGAGAAATGGAGATCTGACTCTACTGATTGGCATTCTCATGATAAAGCAGCTCGTCTCTGTATATTTTATCTGCTCTACATAATTCTCTTATGCTGGATGTATTTGCCCTTCCTTCTTCTCATGCAATATGGAAATATCCCATTGCTACTTTTGAGAAGAAATCTATCACATAAATTCTTTATCTTCGTAATCTTTTGAGCACTCCGTACAAAGTTGGAGCTCCTATGACAACTCATATTGACTCATTCAAGAATATCGTCAATCAACTTGCTGCTACTGGTGCACCTGTTCCACAAAATCAATTGGTGACCTATCTTCTCAACACAATCCAAGATCCATTGTATGATAATATTGTTACCATCCTTTCCAACAAAAAACGAGATTGATTTTGATCAAACATGTATTTCTTTGATTGAGTATGCTCAATGACGAGAGCATCGTAAAGACCCTCATGAATATGTCATGATAACAACAAATGATGTAGATTTAGAGATAGCTTGTGTTGCTCGCAAGTGTCCTTTCTTCAAGTATGGACATGGTGGTCATCTGTATAGAGGTGGCAATTCTTCTTGTCTCAAATATCCTGAGAAACATTGTTCTTACTATGATAAGCATGGTCATGTTATCTCTGATTGTTGGACTTGGCAATATGATGAGGAACATGGTGTTACCACTAAGCAACCCCGCTTATCCAATAATTCTCCTTGTGAATATTGTGGCAGAAAACATCCATCATTTCGGTGTTACAAGAGGCGTTATGATCGTGAACATACTCAAGCATATGCTACTCAACAACAAGATGCCCATACACATCAAGAGGCAAATCATATTTGTTCTGATGTCTCTCGAGAAAGGATACTTCATGTTCGAGATGGTTCCACTTTTATTATTGATTCTTGTGCTATTGGTAATATGACATATCAATCTCAATGGTTACATAAGTATCATGCTCTTCCTCACAAGAAATTGGTTTATCTTGCTGATGACACTACTTGTCAAGTCATGGGTGTTGGTGATTTATATCTTGGCACCTTTTCTTCAACAAGAGTCTTGCGAGGCGTTCTCCATGTTCCAGATCTTCAAAGAAATCTTCTTTCTATTGCACAACTTGTTGATCTTGGTCTCTTTATTGGCTTTGACCACACACAGTGTCGGATTGAAAAAGATGGACATACCATAGTAGTTGCTCCTCGGAATGGTAACCTCTTTCAACTTTCCTTAAATGATGATATTGCTAATGTGGTTACAACCCCTGGTGATTTGGCTATGGCATCATCATTTTTTTCATTTGGATTTTTCCAAGCTACTTGTTGCTATAAATCGTCATGATCTTGTGGATGGTATGAAACTCCGAGCTCATCCTCACATGGGCCTCTATGAATATTGCGCTCTTGGCAAGCATCATCAAAACCCTTTCATGCATCTACTTCAACTCATTCATATGGTTTATTGGATCTTGTTCTGTTAGAGTTAGCTCAAATGTCCACCTCTCATGTAACCCACCAATATTCTGTGTACCCAATGTTGTAAGGCCCCCATATGAGGAGAAGCCATGATGGGTATCAGATATTGGGAGGGATCCCCAGTTTAGACACTGGAAGGGGTCTTAGAGTAGACCAGATGGTTATGAGACGGCTTAGGAGCCAAGATTAGATACCCGTCTGCACAAAGGGGGGGTTCGAGGGGGCGATAGCCCCCCCGATAGCAGGGGGTCCGGGGGGCGCAGGCCCCCGGTGGGGGTCTGGGGGCAAAGCCCCCAGCGGCAGGGTCCCCAGGCCCGACGATATGACCTATGCGCGATCCTTCATCTGCCCGCCGGCATGTTTTCTGAAGGGTCAGTGGTCTTCTAGGCCGACTGTCTATTAGGCCGACTGCCTATTACAGGGCCGACCGTCAACCACTTACACTATATAAGTGGCCACCCCCTATCATCAGATCACCAGTTCTTCACGCTCATAGTCCTCCGTCTAGCATCTGTCTAGATCACCATCGAAGCTCTGTCTGTAGAGCGCACGGGTGGACAGCCAACCATCAGTTGTATCAGCAGTTTGGTATATCAGAATTTTTGTATTCTCTCCAGCTTTCCATCGTGTACTTGCGTTTTGTTGTTATCTTCCGCTGCCTACTATTTTCTTACATGGTATCAGAGCTCAGGCTATCTGAGTAACGACTTTATTGCAAGTTCAACGAGCTTTGTTAGCAAAGGCTACTAGGAGTGATGGCTGCACCAACCCCGTTGTGAATTCGTCCACCTGCCTTCAATGAAGGCAAGCTCGATGGGACGAATTATACTTTGTGGAAATTCAAGATCAGCGCGATCTTGGATTCATACGAGCTTCTGGATACTGTTCTGGGATTGGATCCAGAACCGGTTGGATCACCGAATCCAAATAACCCCAACGTCATAACGCCACCGAATGCAGATCTTCTTCGGGCATGGAAACGAAGGAACGCAGATGCACTCTGCGCTCTTGTTACCAGTTCAAGTGATTCTGTTTTGACTTTGATTCAGCACACAGACAAGGCAAGTGAGGCTTGGAACATACTGAAAGGTCAGTATGAAACGCGGAATCAGACCAGAATTCAAAATCTGGAGAATATGCTTGCTGCAGAGAGGTGCTCTGATGGAGAATCAGCTGAGACATTCATCACACGGATCAAGAATCTACGTGATCAGATGGCGGCGGTTGGGATTACAAAGACCAGCGAAGAGTTGGCCAGAAGGTGCATTCGGATCCTTCCACAAAAGTATGATGCGTTGGTCATGACACTCAACACGCAGGTAAGAAATCCACCCCTCACTTTTGAAGAGTTCAGCGCGATGCTTCTAGAGGAGGAGATGCGAATGAAGACCCGCGATGGCAGAAGTGATGCAGCATTCTCAACCACATCCAAAGGGAAGGGTGGAGAGAAGAAGAATGGTAAGAAGAAGAAGTTTTCAGGTAAGTGCCACTACTGCAACAAAAGCGGTCACATGATCAAGGATTGCAGAAAGAAGCAGCAGGACGAAAAGAATGGCACTACACAGTCTTCTTCGAAAGGCAAGGAATCTGCCAACACAGTTGAAACTGAGTTGGAGCTATGGGTTGCAATTGAAGAAATATGCTCCTCAACAGAAGTTTCAACAACGAATGATTCGTGGCTCCTTGATAGTGGAGCGTCCCGTCACATGACCAGAAAGAAGGACTGGTATAGCTCTTTCAAGCCTCTACAAGAGCCCATGAACGTGACGGTCGGTAATAATGCAAAATGCCCTGTGGAAGGTACAGGTACTATCTCTCTTTCCATTCAAGAGGGTGAAACTAAAGAGCTTTCTGATGTATTACTAGTTCCTCAGCTAAAGAAGAACTTGCTTTCGGTTGCTGCGATAACTGATCGCAACTTGGAGGTGCGTTTCAAGAGGACCGGAGCAGAAATCCTTAATGCAGCGGGCAAGGTGGTCGGCAAGGCAGTAAGGAAGAACAATCTGTACGAGCTGACGGCACTAACAGTCTCTTCAGGAGTGGGCATCAGTAAGGTATGGCATGAAAGATTTGGTCATCTTAGTTATCCTATTCTTTTGGAAATGCAGAAAACAGGGATGGTTGCACACTTGCCTGCACTCTCAAAGGTGCAGGAACCTTGTGAAGCTTGTATGATGGGCAAGCAACAAAGGAAGGCTTTTCCACATGAGAGCGGCTATCGGGCAAAGGCTCCTCTACAATTGGTTCATGCTGATCTCAGTGGGAAAGCTCCGACTCAAGCTTTGGGGGGATGTAACTACTATATGCTTATTGTCGACGACTACAGTAGATACATGTGGGTGTATTTTCTACGAGATAAGGCTGAAGCTCTTGGAAAATTCAAACAGTGGCAAAAGATGGTGGAAAACGAAAGCGGGCTGAAGGTAAAGAAGCTTCGCACGGATCGAGGAGGAGAGTTCCTGTCAAAAGAGTTCGACACATACTTGCACGAGAATGGCATTAAGCGCCAACTCACGACTGCACATACTCCGCAACAAAATGGTGTTGCAGAGCATCGCAATCGTACTGCCATGGAGATGGCACGATGCATGGCACTAGGTAAAGGATTGCCTAAGTCTTTTTGGGCTGAGGCAGTCAATACAGCAGTCTACATCCTCAATCGAAGCTTCACAAAGGCCTTGACGGGCAAAACACCTTTGGAGGCTTACTCAGGTAAAAAGCCTTCCGCTTCTCATTTCAGAACATTTGGATGTGAGTGCTTTGTTCATGTTCCAGATAGCACCAGAAAGAAATTAGATCCAAAGAGCAGAAAGTGTATCTTCATGGGCTATAGCCAGGAGTCAAAGGCGTACCGGCTATATGATCCAAAGGCAAAGAAGATCGTGGTCAGTCGTGATGTGGTGTTTTGGGAACAGCCACATACAGTGGAGGAGGAGGTATGCCGTTCCACTTTATCATCAGCCGTAAAAGTAACTCACCTTGTGCCCGTATCTAAAGCAGAGTTGCAGAATGAGGAGGAGTACTTCGAGGAACAGACTCCACCAACACCACAACATGCCTTGGCTCCACAAGGTAAGCCACTTCCAAAGTGGGCAAGGCAGCTCTTTGATGAGAAGAATCCGGTTCCAGACTTGGCGGAGTCATCTGCAGATGGACTTCGACGATCAAAGAGGATAGAGGAGCAGAAAAGGGCTTCTGAACACATAGTCAATATGGCCTTGATGGCTGAGATTATGAAAGTTCAAGAGCCTACGAATTTGGATGAGGCAATGGATGATCCAAATTGGAAAGCTGCCATGCAAGAGGAGTATGACAGCATCATGAAGAATCAGACTTGGGACTTGGTTGATCGTCCAGTAAAAAGGAAGATCATTGGTACCAAATGGGTATGGAAGGCCAAGTACAAATCTGATGGATCTTTGGAAAAGTACAAGGCTAGGCTTGTTGCACAAGGATACTCTCAAGTTGAAGGCTTTGATTTTGAGGATTCCTTTGCTCCTACAGCAAGGATGACAACTATTCGGGTGGTACTTGCCTTGGCTGCTCATAAGCAGTGGCCGGTGTTTCAAATGGACGTGAAATCTACGTTCTTGAATGGACATCTCAAGGAGGAGGTATATGTGTTCCAGCCACCAGGATTTGAGGTGCCGAATTCAGAGAACAAGGTTTGCAGACTAAAGAAGGCATTGTACGGGCTGAAACAGGCCCCAAGGGCATGGTACCAACGGATTGATAGCTTTCTCATATCTATTCGTTTCTCAAAAAGTGCTTCTGATGCTAACCTGTATGTTTGTAAGCAGGATGGCAAGTATGTGGTAATAGTCCTTTACGTGGATGACTTGATCATCATAGGAGATCATGAGAAGATGCTGCAAAAGTTGAAAGAGTCGTTGAGTTCCGAGTTTGAGATGACAGATTTGGGGCTCATGCACTTTTGCCTCGGCATTGAGGTTTGGCAAAAACCTGGCAGGATTTTCATCTCTCAGCAGAGATATGCTCGCGAGATCTTGAAGGCATTCGATATGACCGAGTGTAAGGACGTGGTCTCTCCCATGGAGGTGAATGGTAAGCTCTCAGTGGAGGATGCATCACCACTTGTCGACATCAAGGAGTATAGGAAACTTGTGGGGAGTCTCATTTTTCTGTGCAACACTAGACCTGATATCAGCTTTGCAGTTGGTGTACTTAGTAGGTTCTCAAATCAACCTCGAGAGAACCATTGGAAAGCAGGGATGCGTGTGCTAAAGTACGTGAAAGGTACACTGGAGTATGGCATTACCTACAGAGCAGGGAAGACCTTGGCGGGTTACTGTGACTCAGATTGGGCGGGAGATTGTGATTCTAGAAAGTCAGTTTCTGGATATTGTTTCTCACTTGGTTCAGGAGTGTTCTCTTGGATTAGCAAGAAGCAACCAACAGTGGCACTATCTTCGACGGAAGCTGAGTACAAGGCAGCATGCATTGCTGCTTGTGAAGCAGTTTGGCTAAGGAGGATCCTGCAAGACATAGGAGTTCCAATCGAAGATGCGATGGTTCTAAAATGCGACAATCAGAGTTGCATGGCCATTGCAAAGAATCCTGTGTTCCATGCTCGTACAAAGCACATAGAGATCCAGTATCACTACGTACGAGAGCTCATCGAGGATGGAGTCATAGAGCTGGAGTATTGTCCCACAGAGGAAAATTGCGCAGACATCTTCACGAAGGCTCTTGGGAGTGATTTATTGTTGCGGCATCTACATCGACTCGACATTGGTCCGAACACGTAGTTCATCTTCGGGTGAACATTGAGGGGGGGTGTTAGAGTTAGCTCAAATGTCCACCTCTCGTGTAACCCACCAATATTCTGTGTACCCAATGTTGTAAGGCCCCCATATGAGGAGAAGCCATGATGGGTATCAGATATTGGGAGGGATCCCCAGTTTAGACACTGGAAGGGGTCTTAGAGTAGACCAGATGGTTATGAGACAGCTTAGGAGCCAAGAGTAGATACCCGTCTGCACAAAGGGGGGGTTCGGGGGGGCGATAGCCCCCCCGATAGCAGGGAGTCCGGGGGGCGCAGGCCCCCGGTGGGGGTCTGGGGGCAAAGCCCCTAGCGGCAGGGTCCCCAGGCCCGACGGTATGACTTATGCGCGATCCTTCATCTGCCCGCCGGCATGTTTTCTGAAGGGTCGGTGGTCTTCCAGGCCGACTGTCTATTAGGCCGACTGCCTATTACAGGGCCGACCGTCAACCACTTATACTATATAAGTGGCCACCCCCTATCATCAGATCACCAGTTCTTCACGCTCATAGTCCTCCGTCCAGCATCTGTCTAGATCACCATCGAAGCTCTGTCTGTAGAGCGCACGGGTGGACAGCCAACCATCAGTTGTATCAGCAGTTTGGTATATCATAATTTTTGTATTCTCTCCAGCTTTCCATCGTGTACTTGCGTTTTGTTGTTATCTTCCGCTGCGTACTATTTTCTTACATGTTCACATTGATATATGTGGAACTTTTCCTCCATCCAAATCTGTTTATAGGTATTTCATCACTTTTATTAACGATTGGTCAAGATATACAACTGCATTTCTCTTGATGCATTCAACTTACTAAATGGTGCAAAAAATATCATAAATATCGAAAGCATGTCTTGCAATTTGATTTGATATGCTATATGACCCAATTTGTATTTGCCAATCAAAGAATGTAGTTTGTAAAAGTTTGATTTCTTTTGGCTTATATATGTAATGAAAGCGATGGTGGTTTTTTTCATCCCAAATCCACATGAGGGCCTAATTTCTTTAAAAACTAGAAATCTAGATCATGTCTTGTCCTTCGATTTGACATGCTATAAGACTTGTTTTACATTTTCCAATCAAAAAATTGAGTTTGTCAAAGTTTGTTTGCTTTTGGCCATCAACATAGATTTTTAAACAAAAATTGAATGCCATGGCGGTGCTATTTTTCCTCCCAAATCAAAATGAGTGCCTACTTTTCTTTAAAAAACCTTAACATTAAAAAGGAGATGGTGTTATGTTATTTAGATGTCCTTTGTCATTTAAATATTGAGGGTGTTATGTTATTCGAGCTAAGATGTCCTTGCCATTGAAATATTGATTCAAAGTCGAACTAATGTCACATTGTCCTACACCTATGTAGTAAACTTTTGAGGTTGTTCTAAGTATTGGAAAGTGCAAATAAAAATGTGTTAGCATCTCTGGGATAAATTGGTGATGCATACTTTTTGCTTTGTTTGTTTTCTTTCTATTAATCATCTCTCTCCTTCTTTTGCCCTTTCAAAGGACAAAACACATGTTCAAAAGAAATACGGAGATGTAAAAGGGGCAATGACATCAAATGACACATTCTTCATCACAAAAGTACTTGCAAAAGCATGTGAAGTAATTGGGATGCTATAGGCTCCTTTTCCCATTTGAATAAGTCTATGTTGATAATTGTTTTCCATTGATGTAAAGAAAGTATTCAATAGGTAATAATAAAACTTACATAGAGGTAGTACACTCCTTTTCCCTTATTTCAAAGGACTACTTAAGGTGGAATTTTGTGGATTTTTAAAAAAAATATCCCTCCTTTTGAACGCATGTCGAAGGATCACATACATTTGGTGCACCCCTAGAGATCATCTATGTATGGACAAAATTCTACAATCTAATAGTTTGTATGTCTTTTTCTTAAACAAATTTTAAGAATTGATGGTAAAACCTAGATTATGTGGACGTACATACTTTACATGCACTTGGTTGGTTCTTCATGTAATAGAAAAGTCTTGGAGCTAAGTCGCCTAATATTACAATGGTTCACAAAGTTTTGATGTAAGCAATATCATTGTGTTAGCATTATATATATATATATATATATATATCTATCTCTCGCATCACACACACACACACACACACACATACACACATACACACACTTAGCCTCCCAAAAGGAAAGGGTCTAATGAGCACCTCAAGTAGAGGTGTTGTCTTCCCATAAGAAAAAGTGATGTCTCCCCATAAGGAATAGTATTGGGAAGAACTTTAGGCACGTAAGGCCACAAGAAAACTTATCATAGAACCTGCAAGTGGGTAGTTGAAATATAAATACCGTGATAAACTAAATATTCACTGTTTAAAAATTGGTGTGTACTATATCTAGTTATGAAAGGAAGGAGCCACTATAAATCATAAACACATCGAATGGACATTAACATGATGAGGACAGTTTTGGCAATCCTCACTAGTCATGATATTTTGTATGACTATCATAATCACACTAGAATCTTCGATAAACTTATACATGAAAATTTTGATGAATTGGATTTTAATAGATTAATGGGATGTTTATACCAAGCACTATGATTAGATGTGGAATCCATTGGGATTCGAGTTAGACTTGATTGAGAGCTATGAATAAAAAGGAAGCCTTATGGATGGGACTAGATATTAATAGCTAGATATACTAATGGGAGATAATTCTTGCACCTCGATATCCCGACAGTAACTTGAGATATTATACTAACGAGTTGCTTGAACCATCTACGATGGGTTAGAGACCCGCTCTGCTGGGTCTCAATGTGGGATGTTAAAATGCCTTTGATTTCAAGAACCCCTCCACCATAAGTATAGGTGTGTGTGTGTGTGTGTGTGCGTGCACACACACGCAAAGAATGGGAGACAAAAATATGTCTATACATGGTATTCATATATGAAAATTATAGGTACCTAATTACATTTTCTAAGAATTCCAAAATTTTATAGTGCTCCAAAAAATATTTTAAAAACTTTTTTTGCCTCCTAAAAGTTCCTCCTTTTGCCATGCGATACTCTTCTTTTCTTTGAACTCCCCTTTCTCTGACACATGGTAGGTTCAAAATAAGAAAATATGTTAAATACAAGAAAATTAAGAGCATGCCCTAGAACTACTGAATGGTTTTCAATCCATGCAAGGAAGTGTTGTCCTTGAAACATCCTCATATAAGGAATGATGATTTTTTTAGTGTGAGAGTATCCCCTTGTGTATCGATGTGGAAAGTGAGGCTGCCCGACTTCTTGCACATTGTGAGTCTCATCTCCTCTCATGATTGATGCTTTGCTAGATGCATGTGGATTTGAGTCTCAGTATTTGTGGCAACTTTGAGTTCAGCTTCTATTCAATTTAGTGAGCATCCTCCTTTTCTCTAGAGTTCTACTCATCTTGCTTATGATTGATGTTTTGCTAGAGGCATGTCAACTCAAACTGTTGATTGTGGGGTAGTTGTCGATTCACCTTAAATTTGATTTAGCAAGCGTCCTAAAAGACAAAAGTGATCGAGTGTTTCTAGAATTATCATTTCCCATGAGGATCTGTTGCCTCTATTCCAACTCTCACCCTTTACCTTCATAATAGGAGGGGACTTGGAGTGCTACGTCACCAATAAGGAATATAGAGATAGAGATATACAGAAGAGTTGATTATATATTTGTAGGCTGCAAGCAGGCCTCCTAAATGGTATTTCCTTTTTAGTACAACATCATAAATAAGGAATATTGAGATATAGATATACAGAAGAGATGATCATATATAGGTAGGTTAACCTTTCTAGCCTTAAGCTATGGACTATTATGCTTAAGGATAAACACACTTTCTACTCGCATGAAAATGCTATGGAGCAAAAGAGACAATAACATGGATCACA
This sequence comes from Dipteris shenzhenensis, assembly GCF_047967505.1. NCBI lineage: Eukaryota > Viridiplantae > Streptophyta > Polypodiopsida > Gleicheniales > Dipteridaceae > Dipteris > Dipteris shenzhenensis. The sequence continues at coordinate 34,651,294 of NC_141608.1, read as the reverse complement.
AACCACATGGTTCCACAATGCTTTAAGATGTAAGTTTGCTCTCCAATAAATGCAAGAAATGAATATTCATCTTGTGCTTGCTCTTTCCACCATGATCCAGCAAATTGAGTTTAAAGAGAGCCAACACATCCATCCCTCAATGAGGGGTGCCACATCCCAGTACCCTCAGAGTGCCATGTACCATCTCATCCCTCTCTCTCTCTCTCTCTCTCTCTATATGTATGTGTGTGTGTGTGTGTATGTATGTACTTTTTATTTATTTATTTTTCTATCTCTCTCTCTCTCTCTCTCTCTCTCTCTCTCTCTCCATGTTTTAATCTGCCACATCACAGCAAGCTCTATTTTCCAAATTTGGCCATCAATTTCAAGGGTGCTAAATCATGTAAAAACAATAAACACTATGCAACAAAAAAGCTATACTAGAATCTTTGGCCATCAATTTCAAGGGTGATGTTGGGTACTTGGATTGTTGTCTTTGTGAATCACCAATGAACAACTCTACAATTGAGCCCAAATTGTTTATAGTTGAGCTCTTTCATCACGCCAATACTATTGTCAATGCTTGCCCCATTAACCAATAACAAAAATCCCTCTCTTGTATCCTTATTAATGTTCTTGCAAATGTTCAAGAGAAAAATGCTATAAAGCCCCGGAGGCTAGCCAAATGCCTTCTTCACCTCCATTTCCATCTCTATCACCATAGCTCATCAAGACCACCTTCCTCATCACCATAATTGCCTCTCATTGCCAGTCCATCCATCTTTTTTATTGATTCTTCCACAGTTCCTATCCATGTTGTCTTTGTGAATCACCAATGAACAGCTCTACAATTGAGCCCAAATTGTTTGTAGTTGAGCTCTTTCATCATGCCAATACTATTGTCAATGCTTGCCCCATTAACCAATAACAAAAATCCCTCTCTTGTATCCTTATTAATGTTCTTGCAAATGTTCAAGAGAAAAATGCTATAAAGCCCCAGAGGCTGGCCAAATGCCTTCTTCACCTCCATTTCCATCTCTATCACCATAGCTCATCAAGACCACCTTCCTCATCACCATAATTTCCTCTCATTGCCAGTCCATCCATCCTTTTTATTGATTCTTCCACAGTTCCTATCCACCTATCGTCATCTCTGATCAAGCAAGTTCAACCGCCTTGGAAACATGCTTACATCCCCTTGGGTGGCATTTTGGACTAGTGCTAATATATATTTTCACTTGTCTAATCTTTTTGAAATACCTTGCAAGCAATGAATGGCATGCTTAAATGTCATTGCTCCCCTCCACTTTCAAACCTTTATAGTATCTATGTACCCATACTCTTACTAATTTGTGCTTGCTTGAAACTGCATTGTCTAGTTGGCTAGAATGCTTCACTCTTGTATATATCCCATCTAAGAGAAATGATAATTAGATTCTTGAGTAATCCTTCTAGACATTAAAAGTGAAAGAAAGGTCCTCCTTTTATATTCTTTTCAGCACAATGACATGTTCTAGACTTTCCAACTTTCAAACCTAGCTCCAACGTGTCTTCTCCTCTTTTGTTTACTCATGTAACAATTATGTTCACCCTCTTGGGATTTCATACTATGGGGTGATACTGTTCATGTTGGGGATGCACTCCAAGCTCTAGGGTTGCAAGAAGGTTTTGTCCAAGTAGCCCAAGTGCTCGTACCATAACAACCATAATGGGATCACATACTCATCCAGAGTCTTCTAGTGGTCTAGCTATTTGGGGGCACATACTCATTGCCCAGCCTTTTCTCCCAATTGTTCAGACACTTCACAGTTTCATCTTCTTCCACTTGCATGAAATGAGTCTAGTAATAAGACCAAAAATTGCAGACCGGAGGCAATGGAAGGGGTGATCGGGGATGAAGGGATGGCAATGAAGCAAAAGAGGGTCATCTGGATGCTAGGGGAAAAGATGATAGAATATTACATAGCAACATAGATTGCTCTGCCGTTGGATGGGAATGAAGACCATCGCTTTGCCTCTCAATTCTCTAGATTCCATAGTCCAATAGCCATCTATCCAAGCAAATAGTGTTGTAGTTTAGTGAGTGGAGGAATAGAATTCAATCCAATCTCAAGACTACCTATAGCTTGTATTCATACAATGGACTTGTTCTGTTTACAACTATTGTCTGATGCAGATGCATGTTTGTGGTTGCTAGTGTAGATATTGAAGATATATATATCCGACAAATGGTTGATCAAAATAGGACAATTTGAATGGGCACTAGTTCACATTGCCATCTGGGAGGCATTGAAGTAGGAATGGGATGAGATAGAACTGAAGTGATTTTACATTCTATAGAATTGTTCACCATCCAAGGAGCATTTCTCTTTGCTTTTATACTTACTTTTGTTGGAGCAGCTTGGCCGTCTCTTGTAAATAATAGCAAACGTTGCCAAGGGATCAAATGGTGTGTACATCATTTTTTGTGCTTCGCAACAACAATTGTCCTTTGTATATCCTTCATTGTTTCATGATTCCCTAGAGGTTGTATGATTTCTTGTCCCATAGCAAGATGATGTATTGAAAATCAACAATTGAGTCATTGCTTCCCAGAGATACAGTCTCCTTCATGTGGTGAAGAGAAAGAAATTGACTCCTTTTGAGAGGCAGATGTGCTCCACCTAGTTCTCCCCCATAGCAACATCTCCCTCCTCACTGATCACCAAGGCAATATGCAACGCAAGGTGCTAAAGAAGTCAGATGGATATGTTCTAGAAGTTTGGTCTCACTTTGATCAAGGCTTTATCTTGCCACCATCACCCCTAAACTTCCACCCCACATTTACCACATATGTTAAAAGGCATGGAATGTTATGTTAGGAAAGGACCATTCAAAATATCCTATTGACACATTTACCCTCCTATTGCCACACAAAATCTCATTTTCTTGGCCACAATCTAGAGTAAATATATGTATCTACACCACGCATAAATATATATAAAAAGACAACTCATAACCTCAATTTGAGCATCATTGTATATTTACAACTAATTAAGACATAAGGAGAATGCAAGGAAAATGATCACGGTGAGTTACCTTACACAAATTCCATACACCTTCAAGACAACAAAGTGACTTGGAACTACACTACCTTTGAAGAAAGCTAGAAGATGAGTTTGATGGGTCCAACTGAGTCAAGATAGCTTGAATTTTCCACAATGATGTGTGATTGTGGGGGTGTAGATGAAATGTAGTACTATCATATATAGTTCTAGCCTTGGGGTGTTAAGAGTTTGTGAGCAAGAAGCAAGAGGACAATATCCATCAAGTCACCATAACAACCTTCTCTCTACATCAGGCGGCTTAAACATACTCTCAATTGAGAATGCACCCAGAAAGTATAGCCGTAGATATAGGAACTACCTCCTGATCACCCCCACTCACAATGTGCCAATATTCACTACACTTACTACAACCATGTCTACTTGGAAATTAAGGAGAATGTAAGGAAAATGATCACAACGAGTTACCTTACACACACACACATGGAGGCTTCACTAAGATATCTATTGCATGTAGCACAACACATGTGATTGTGGGGGTGTAGATGAAATATAGTACTATCGTATATAGTTCTAGCCTTGGGATGTTAAGAGTTTGTGAGCAAGGAGCAAGAGGACAATATCCCTCAAGTCACCATAACAACCTGCCCTCTACATTAGACGGCTTAAACATACTCTCGATTGAGAATGCACCCAAAAAGTATAGCCGTAGAGATAGGAAATACCTCCCTATCACCCCCACTCACAATGTGCCAATATTCACTGCACTTACTACAACCATGTCTACCTAGAAATTAAGGAGAATGTAAGAAAAATGGGTGATACAAAATCACTCAAATGAACCGATCGAGCAATAGAAGCATATACATGTCAAAGATATACAACATTGTTTGTTAGAAAATTACCCTTTCGAAAAGGGTGATACAAAATCGCTCAAACGAGCCGATATACAAAAGGATATACATGGTGAAGTATATGCAAACTACTACTACTACTACTACTCATGCGAATTGTCATCGTCCTCCTTGTCCTCGTCTTGATGGCCTGATCCTTAGCCCTCATTAGCTGCACCTAATCCCTGGCCCTTGTAAGCTATGCCTGATCCCTAGCCCTCATCATCGCTCGCCTCCGGTGATGGGACACTCGAGGTTTGACTCTAAGAGTGAAACCATATTAATTGGAAATTAGATTGGAACTTAAAGAATAAAACAATTTAAAAAGTGAGATTACAAGTAGGAGTAGACTTATACCGTGCCAGTAGCCACCTCAACCCAATCGATTGTCACTCCCATTGCCTCTTGCTCAATAAACCATGGCTTTGTGGCACTATGCATGCACTTCTCTGCATGTGTTCCTACCTTTTCACCATTTAAGATAGAGTGAAAGGACTCAGACATGCCATCCTCTATGACGAATAGGTGTTCTCGCACGTCCTTGAGAGGAGTCCACTGTGACGTGACAGTCAGATTCTTGACATCTCCTAAATGAGGTCCAATACATAAACTTACCCCTGTATTATCATCGTCGTTAGAGTCAAGGGGGAGCCAATGGCCACCTGTTTTCTTCCAGCGCCTATATTGGAAAGCAAAATATAACATTTGGCGGGAGATGTGGTACTTGACAACCACATTGTCCTTACATACATGGCCTCGGGGGGGTCACTATGTATAAACCCTCTATACCACGTGCGTTCAAGGCATATTTCTAAAATCCCTTATTTGTGTAAATTTTTCATTAATAAAATGTACCCCTTTTCTATACAAATCTGTAAATTTTTTCCAAAACTATTTTAAATAGTCCCTGTATATTTATTTCTGTAAATTTTAGAAATAAAAAATATCCTTTTGTTGAACTCACGTGATAGGGTTACATATGATGAGTGACCCCCCCGAGTACATGGCATTGAAACAGATCACCCTTTTGTTCACTTGACTTGCTTCCCCGATTCATGGCCATGCCCACATCCTTTGCAATCTTTTCCTTGTATGATTGCACTGTTCTTGTGTCCACCATGCTGCAATCCATGTCTTCAAATTGTGTTGTTGCCATACATTAAAGGTGGCCAATATAGCCTAATGTCGTCCTTCGAGTAATGTACTTGGCATTAATACCAATAGATATTTCTATGTTTCAAAGTAGAGGACTTCTCTTCGGCATGCATTTGCCTTCCTAAATCCTCATGAATGGCAATAAACTTACCTAAGAAGCACTTGACTAGTTCCCACTCCTCAAAGTCTGAAGGAAATACATCTGCAATGCCAAGTGCTATTTGAAAATACAATTTCAAACTGACTCATTACACTGGTGCTATTTCAAAATACAATTTCAAATTCACTCATTACACTTCAAAATCTTACACAAAATGTAGACTTACAATGCGATGGTATTGTTGATGGAATATTGCTTGACGGAAGAAGTCACATGTCCTTCCCCATGTAGATGTGTTGCACCTTTGCAAGCCATCCTTTCTTCCCAAGCTTGAACTTCATGATGCAGCCCTCCCATTCATGCAAAAGATCACCTCTTTTGCTCTGAGGAAGCTTATGTGGACCCTTGGCAGATCCTGTCATGACTATCCAATCATTCAAGCTATAGGTGCAAGGCACCCATTCACCCAGTGCATTTTTGCTGCTGTGGGACACAGAGTACATGTATGGTCTCCTCACCATGCTTGCACAGAGGTCACAACAACAATAGTGGACTAGAAAGAGCAGCTTGGAGGGAGAGAGCAGCTCTGATAGAGGGAGAGAGAGGGAGAAGGTATAGAGGGTGCAACTAAAGGTTGAGAGAAGCTCCAAGAGGTGCTATAGCTAGGAATGGAGGGAGAAAGAGCAGAGGGGGATGAGCAGCTACTCCAAGAGGTGTTGTAGCTAGGAATGGAGAGAGAAAGAGCAGAGGGGGATGAGCAGCCACTACAAGAGGTATTGTAGCTAGGAATGGAGGGAGAAAGAGCAAAGGCAGATGAGCAGCTATTGCTATAGGAGGTGTTGTAGCTAGGAATGAAGAGAGAATGAGCAGCTTCTATAGGATGTGCTGGAGAGGGAGAAAGATACTAGACCACAATAGGAGGGGGTACAAAAGCTGCCAAATGAGTTCCCACGTTTGAAAAATAGAGGGAGAATGGAGTTGGACTAGAGAAGAGGAGGGGGTAGGCCTGTAACAAGCTGAGAGGGGGAAAAGTTCTCCCAGAAGGGCCCACTACCTCTTGAATGACTTCTAGGATTGTATGGGGGAGGTGCATATGCGAGGAGGGTCAAGCATGGGTTGAGGGGGGGGGGGATGGTTTGAGTGGTCCCCAGTGTAAGAGGAGTAGCCAATAGGGGCTATTTGCAGGTCTTCCCACCCTCCACCTCAACATAAAATCGCCCCACAAAAAGGAGCACTCCCATTGGTACACCTCAAATACCTCACTAATCCCTTGAAATTAGGAAACACTAATTGGGGGCCCTTTGGAGACCCCAATTCTCCCCTAATGAAAACCTCCAAGAAAAGCAACAATGCAAAGATTTTGAGATTTGTAAAGTTCAATAGGTTGAAGGACCCTAACAATTACTATTGTGAACAAGTTCTATCGTACTTCCCTTTTAAAAGGGATGAGGAAGAAGAATTAAGAAACCATGGGAGTTAGAGAAATGCTTATTATGCAAGAGAGGCTATAATAGATCAAAACATGAAGAAATACAACTATGAGTACTATCATAATGATGACATAGAGAGCCTATGCAAGAAAGGAAGTCCACCTTTTGATAATAAACCAAAATGAGAATTCATATGACATAACATTGGATATGCCCAAACTATCAAAAGCTATCAAGAATGACCAATTTGTGATCCCCATAAAAGAACAAGTGCTCATGGACAAAGTGAGTACGTCCAGAAGATAAGAACATTAAACAAAGATCAGCGTGAACTACTAAACAATATTATGTTGCAAAGACATTTACATCCACATGACAAAATACATTTATTCTTAACTGGAGGGGCAAGTATAGGCAAAACATATGTGCTGCTTCTAATAATCCAAGGATTGCTACGACAATATAACCGCATTCTCTCAGACGTCGATTATAATTGCCCACAGTTATCATGCTAGCGTATACCAATAAAACATCATGCAATACTAATGGCAAAACAATTCACTCAACGTTGCACCTACCCACACACACGAACAACTTGACATCTCTATCAAAGGAGAAGTTGGACACACTGACCACCCTTATATTCGCAAGTACAACTTATTGTTTTTTATGAGATCTCGTTGGTAGGGAAAAGAACATTGAACTTCGTTGATTTAAGAATGCGTATTTTAAAAAGAACCACGAGCACTTCATTGGCAATTTGGGTGTCATTGCATGTGGAGTCTTCTACCAAGCAAAGCCAATGAAGACTCATGGGTTTTCAAGATAATTGACAATGAGGTCAATTGCATTGCTAATTCCTATTGTCACAAAAAACCTAAATTCTATGAGCTTAAATCAACCGTGCCTCAAAGAAACAACACATTCATTAACATCCTCAACTCCTTTAGAAAATGTACCCACACCATACAAGAAGTAGAGTACATAAACAAATTCTACTTTTGTCCTGTCTTGCTTGATCACACCTTACCACACTTGTACTACACAAACTCCCAAACAAAAGAACACAATGATATGATGATACAATTTTGCACAAGACGAAAGTACATACTCCTAGCAAAATACCTCTTCTCCTAGATAGCATACAACAAAACCAAGGCAGTGGAATATCCTACAAATACTATGTGGCCTACAAATCAAAATTGAAATAAAATAGGGTATGCTAGTCAAACTATGCTTCGAAAATATCGACTAACAAGATGGGTTGGTTACTGGGGCTGATGGAGTTTTCATGACAACATTGATATGCATCAGGAGAGACATAGTGTGGATATTTTTCCCTTCCAAGTATTGGGATACAAGCTCGACGAGATAGCATTGATGCTGATGAAGACCACATTGTACCACAATGGATACCTATCTTTAGGATCGTGCAGATAGGACCATATAAAACAAGTATTCTTACTTGAGAATAATTTCCTATCCCAGTAGCAGCAACAAGGATGATACATCAAGCACAAGGGCTCATGTTATGATGACTACCATATTCCCCAAAAGGACTCTAACTTTATTTCTCTACTACTCCCCTATTTTTGCCATACCTGCCATTACCAACATCCTCCCTCATTTATCTTCTTCTTATTACTAGGTGGTACGTTGCATTGCACAAATATTATAAGGCCATATGTTATGCTTAGGCTTCGTGTTCTCCAATGATTCCCAAGAGGCCTCGAGATTAAAGACTTATTCCAAATGCACAAATGTAGCTTATATATAATTATTTCCTATGGACCCTCTATTTGAACCCATGTTGTATACTTACATATTTCTAGGTGAACCCCCAGGGTCGAGTAAAGGCCTAAAGTTCCACTTGTTGAGGTCTGCATAGTATTCAAAATGATGACACTAGCAAGTTTTGGCAAATTGTCTTATTATTAGTAATCAATATACTAAGAAAAGCCCCAACGAGAGTGCAAGCTTGCCTCAAATTTAAAATCTCATCCACCAACGCATTGGTTTGCGACCCTAAAAATGCCCTCACAGGGGTCACTCATGAATATGTAAGCATAGCATGTGGGTTCAATAGGACTTTTTAAAGCCCCCTTTTTACAAAATTTTCGCATACAGAAGGATATCATTTAAAGGGGTATTCAGAGATTGAATAGAAAAAGGGAGTGTTTTCTTTATGATAAATTTACAGATAAGGAGCTTTATAAAATAGTCCTTGAATGCACATGATATATATCGACCCCTTTGATCCAAAAATAGTTCTGTGACTAATTACACCTGATCATGCATCAACTGAGTATTCTGTATGCAAATTAGGTTTGTGGAGTATTAAAGCACCTCCTCATATCTAGGCTATGGGAGGGCTTGCTTACTTAATAAGGCATTTAAAACAAGTGCCATATTTAACATCATCAAGCTTTGAAAATTGAGTTAAATCGGTATTCAACTTGTGTTATTGTTAATTGGTTTGATATATCTTTCTTTTTGACATCTCGATCGCCTTATAATGTGATTGTACAAATACAAGTGAGAATTTTCAAACAAGAAATACAAAACTTTTAGTGTGCATGGATGTCTCCATTTGGCATGCACATACTATCTCTCTAGCCACTTTTGTGTTCTTTATGATAGGCAGCCTAGAGGGAAGTTTTCATTTTTTGAGCCCTCATGTAGCCACATGTCATAATCTCCTAACATTGATCTTCCTAAAGATCTAATGGTGGGACTGTCCTGATTTTTTTCTTTGTATTAGCACTGCAAATTTGGGGGACATGTTGCTGGATTAGTAGATAGAAGCCAACGTGATCGATTTCATACCAATGAGTAGAGGTTGATCTATTGGTTTTTCACCTTTCCTTTAACAATGTTCACCCATCTTCTTCTTCCTTTTTGCATCTTGCTCTCAACGACGACTGTGAAGAATTTGAAGTCAAGGTTTTGCCTGTACTACTCCCAGCTACCTCCCCACCAAGAAAAGTTGGAGTCGACAATGGACAAAGCAGAACCAAATCAATAAACTCTCTTCCCTCTCTTGAATCTTTTGAAATCCAAGGTCACAGCTGCCACCATCCAAGATATGGAAGATGATGCTTTTGTAGTTTTGGATGACAACAATGACAAGGAAGTTTGAGCCTTTGAAGGAAAAATAACAATAGCTCAGAAAAAGGTATTGATTGAACTCTATGGTGGGGCAAAAATAGAATGATGCGAGTCTAGTAGATGATGAGGCAATTCGGATATACAGATCCAAGAGATGGAAACTCCATTACTAGAAGTTGGCATCATTGGCAACACGTTTGTTGCATCGCTACTTAATTGAATATTCAGAGCTCATCAAATAATCTAAAGTGAGTTGATAGATATGCAGAGGTGGATGTTTTGGCTGCCCAGATTGTTTTATAGGTTTGTCCTCCAGCCTTCCATATTCAAGTATGCATGAATGCCTTTTTTCTAAAAAATTTTACGAAGTGGTGCCTACTTGAAGGAGAGCAATGATAATATTGTTTAGAGGTTGCTTCTAATCACTAAATTGTTTAGAGGTTGCTTCTAATCACTATATTGTTTAGAGGTTGCTTCTAATCACTAAATTGTTTAGAGGTTGCTTCTAATCACTAAATTGCCCTGTGAGAGTTAGATGCCTTTGCTGCCAAAATGCCTTGCCTGCAGCGGCTATCGGTTCCTATGATGGAGCATGATATATTAACACTAGTCCCATTTGCCATTCGTCCAGATGATCCGCTTGAGACGTTCTTGGCAAATGGAAAATCCAGCGATGTGGATTGATTAGAGATTTGTACGATGCCTTGTCATCATGTTTTTTGCGTGAGAATTAGCTTACGGATGATCTAGGACATCTATGCACTCATGGATATTACAATTATTCAATGCACTCATGCATATAAATTTTGGATGTTTTTGTTGGGTAATGTAATGATGTAGTGACTTGTGTGATTTCAGGTCCGTAATTGATCGAGATCTAGGTGATTTTTCAGTATTAAGCAAGGCATCACAGGCATATAGCTCGATACAGTAAGCTTTGACTTCTTGATAATTACTTTCATAACAATGGCATCGTCAACAAGTACCCATGAATCAATAAATCCAGAAAAAAAAATATTGGAAGATTATCCAAAAGTCTCTTAATGAGAAGAATATTTACATACAAAAAAAGGAGATGAAATGTCAAGCTAATATAAACATGCACAAAAAAAAATCAAAGTGGATCCCATCGTCCGATGCTGAAGTGCTACACTTATATGGTGAAGGAAACTTTGATTTTCCTCGCATGTAAAAATAATTTATATTAATGTAACTAAACAATGAATTAATTACGATAGATTTTGAGCCAAGGTTTTTTTACTTTTGTCAAAAATGTAGTTTTTTATTGCAACATTACATGTAGTAATTTATAAACGTATTCTCGAAAATGTCATTTACATTCCAACACTACATCTAGTAATTTATATATATAATTTTGATAAAATCTAGACTAATGATTTGTTGTTCAATAATAATAATGTTTCCATTTCAGACGTGTTTTTTGCATCGTTTCAAAAAGTGAAGCAGACATATAAACTTGGTGCGTACACAAATTTGGATGCTCAACTTGGAATACAAACACACCCATTGAGATTTAGGTAATGTGTCAGTCTCTTACATATCTGTGATACTCAATCTCGACGCTAATATTCTTGGCAATTCCAATCTCGGTGCACGGGGAAGGGGCTGTTCCCTCGGATTATAACTCTTTGGGAAAGGAAGCGCACCTCCTCCCTGCCCACACTATGTATGGCTATATAAAGTATATTATATATATGTTTTGAATTTGACCTTGTTTGTTGACTTTTGCTTTTGCATATTCTAAATTCTTATCTGTTTCTATGTTGAGGTACTCGCAAGAAGGGAAAGCTTAAGCACACATAACATTTGCTTGGACCTACTATTGCCTGCTTAGTTTAAAGTCAGCTATTTCCCTTTCTTGACTTTTAAAACTTACAGAAATCATATTTTTCTTCTATCTTTGTGAGCTACGTGTAACAAATATGAGCCCCTGGATTGATTTTAGCCCTTATGAATACGAGCCCTTAGATTCATTTTAATTAATGTCAATCATGAAGGTTTTATTCAAATAGCATAAAAACTTGTGGGTAAAAGCATATCTTTCCTTTTTCAACTCAAACAAGGAAAAAAACATACAATTCTAATATTCTCAACTTACTTTTTTCATTTCAATTTAAAATATTGTTAATTTAAATCGACTTATTATAAATTTCGTAATCCATTTCGCCTTTCCCCTTAGGCGGCCTACTGCACCCTAGTTAAATGTGCTAGTGTGAATTGATCATTGGTTTCTCAAGGATGTTAGACCTTATGCCAACCACTTTCTACAAAAGGCATGGTTTCCAAAATGATTTAGAGGATGCTACATTGAAGATAAGTGCGTCTTCTTATGACATGAGGGAAATGCCCACGGGAGGCATTTCCCAAGCGTCAAGCCATTTTCCAAGATGAAAGAGACAATGGATGGATCTGCAGCCTGCCAAGTCAACATCTGTGCGATGTACTCAGGCAAATGTGGCTCGTTGGGCCTAGAAACCGAACAATGCCTTTTGAAGCGCTTAAATTCAATATGAAGGGGTCGTGTAAATTTACAATGAGAAATGGGTGATTTGCATGAAGAATAAGTCTATAGGAGTGTGCATTATGGGTCTATTGCTTGCAAATACACTATTCCATGTAGGATATTTTAGCCATAAGTTATTCAAGAAGTAAAGGAATGCAAGGTTATCCTAAGGTTTGAGCTAATTTATGGAACTCCAACACATAAAACTCATTCAGAATGCAGTGTTCGCTAGATCTCTGAACTCCTCCTCAGTCCGCTCTTTCCCCCCTTGATTATATGCAAACATCAACACGTCCATATGATACGCCGCTCGAGCCCTTAGCCCCGTGTCCACTGCTGGAGCTATCACTGCATCCATTACTATCACTTTCCCATTTTCTGGCAGTGCCTTATGACAATTTTGCAGAAACACCGATCATGGCTCCAATCGTGCAAGATCCACTGCAGTAGCATGACATCTGCGTTTAGACCTGGTTCTTTATATTATAGTCAGACAAGGATTTGCAGTCACAATTTGCGAGGAAACGTGAGATAAATCGAAACCTTCATGAAAATAGCATCCGCAGACGGCACGCTCTCAAACATATCTCCTGCTATATGTTGTACTCCTGTCAAACTCAAGTAGTAAAGTGTTAGCGTTACTAAGCCAGACGTCACAGGTAAGACGTTGGAATGAGCGGTGTACCAGGGTATGCAGGGGCAGCCGCGATCACGTGTGGCTGATCGAAATTAAGGCCTCTAATGTCAGGATGCCGGGCCACAATCACGTTCAAGCATGAACCCAGACCTCCACCAACATCAACAAGGCTTGTTAAACCATCAAAACCGTCGTAGGTGTCTAGGAACGCCGGAATCAGAAGTTTTGTGTGATTTGCCATTGCAGCATTGAATAATCTGTCAAATCGTAGATCCTCTTGAGAGTAAGGGAATGCACCCTTCCCATGGGCTTTAGTGAAGGGCTCTCCACCATCTAGCACGGCTTCATCTAAAAAATGCCAGGTCTCCATAAACACCTTATCCTGGTTCATAAGCACAAATGGAGCAAGCGATGCGCCATCTTTTTCGACAAGATACTCACAGACTGAAGTGAGACCATACTTTCGCAAGGCCTTTCCATCCACGCCGCTCACCCAGGATGAACTCAGAATGGAATGGCAGGCCAGCAGTCGAAGAATACGATCTAAGGAGATTGCAGCCGTGGGATTTGAGTTGGGAATTTGAGCCATAATTTCGTCTGTTGAGAGCTCCGATCCCGGGGCAGCCTTGACCAAAATCTCAAAAACGTTCAAACGGATTGCCGCGTTCAATGCCATGGGCAAGCAACAAAGGGAGCCCAGCTCGATAATCCTGAGCCAAGCTGGGTTTACGAGTACTCCCTTGGGCGATGTTTGGGCCACGTTATGAGAGAGATTGCCACTGCCATTGTGAGAGCAGTCGATGGGTATCCAAAGTGAAGCTGAAAACTAGGAAGGAGATGTGCGAGCAAAGTCATTCTGTAGGAGATGCGTTTTAAGGAGGTTCAAAGCTGACAGGATCTCCAAGTGCAGGAGCGTCCTGATATGAGGTGCAGGCGGAGAGCAGGGAATGAAAGCAATCTAGTCGATGGGTGACACAGAATAATGTTGAAGAGGAAGGAAACAAGTGGAGATGTGTGAGCGATGTTCTTCTCTGCGAGGTGTTCTTTAAGCCTGCTTTAAGTTTCCTAAAGCTGCTAAGGTCTCGAAGAGCAGGAGCATTCTGATATAGGGAGCTGCAGGCTGAAAGCAACGAGTGTGTGTGTTTGTGTGTGTGAGAGAGAGAGAGAGAGATGGAATCATGTGTCACTATGGCAGCTTTGTATAAGGACTCCACCATGCGAATATATATATATATATAGCTCAACCATGCCAATATTTAACAAATCTCTTTCTTGGGAGACCCCCTTTTAAAAAGCCCCCCTTTCAAAAGGAGCACCTATGTAGGCACTTCTAGGCAGTTGGAGGGGAATAATGCAAACACCCTTAGAGTAGGCTCCCACCCTCTGCTCTGAATTTGTCTGAAATGCTCCATGTGCATTTCTAAGCATTGCTGGGCATTGGAGGCCAGGTCCCTCCACCTCACCCATGTCTTAAATTAAAGCCTACACCATTAATAAAACCCCCCTGGAAAAAGGCTCAAATCAAAGAAGACGTGCGATACCATTGCCTACAAAGAATGACACCAGCACATGCCCTGTAATGCTCAAGTGGAGAGCCAAATCCTCCGTTTCCATTGTGGCGGTGGTGTATTGCCACCGTGATGATTGGGGCCTATCGTGGGAACCTTGCAAGCAAACAACAAAAGCGGTCATTTTTTGCATTTACGCCATAGTGGAGCTATGCGGGAATGTGCTTTTAGGGCAGTTACGTGGCATTCATCTGGCAAAACTCAATTGGCCGTGAAAAGAAAGGAGTGCCCAAGTTGATGGGCAAGCACTGGCTTGCCCATCCTCCTCTCACAAAAGGATTCAAACCATTGTCCTCCAATCACAAAGCTACACATTTGCTTACAATAAATGGAGGACATTTAACTTATATCATGTCCGCCTAGTGTGTATGCCACTCCCTACCCAGGCCATTTCTCGCTTGGGCTGGGAGTGGGTGGTGTGTAACCGCCCTTAGGGTGTTTATAGACTATATTCACCTATGCTTGCCCATGGTGCATTGAATGCATTTGGGCCATGGGCTGGACGTGGGTAGCCAATCTTGCCCATCCATGATCCTTGGGCAGTCTTGCACACAATGGGCTATGTCTATAAACACCCTTACCATCCTCACCCTTCATAAATAATAACCTGAAATGGGTGACCATGCTCTAACTTAGTAGAGAAAATTATCCATAGCTTCATACTAATGCTTATTTGATGCATGCAACTTACTAAATGGTGCAAAAAATATCATAAATATCGATGTTATACTAACGAGTGGCTTGACCTGTCTACGATGTGTTAGAGACCCACTCCGCTAGGTCTCAATGTGGGATGTTAAAATTCCTTTGATTTCAAGAACCCCTCCACCATAGGTATAGGTGTGTGTGTGTGCGCGCGCACACACACGCAAAGAATGGGAGACAAAAATATGTCTATACATGGTATTCATATATGAAAATTATAGGTACCTAATTACATTTTGTAAGAATTCCAAAATTTTATAGTGCTCCAAAAAATATTTTAAAAACTTTTTCTGCCTCCTAAAAGTTCCTCCTTTTGCCATGCGATACTCTTCTTTTCTTGGAACTCCCCTTTCTCTGACACATGGCAGGTTCAAAATAAGAAAATATGTTAGATAGAAGAAAACTAAGAACATGCCCTAGAACTACTGAATGGTTTTCAATCCATGCAAGGAAGTGTTGTCCTTGAAACATCCTCATCTAAAGAATGATGATTTTTTTAGTGTGAGAATATCCCCTTGCGTATCCATGTGCATGGAAACTAAGGCTGGCCGACTTCTTGCACATTGTGAGTCTCATCTCCTCTCATGTTCGAAGCTTTGCTAGATGCATGTGGATTTGAGTCTCAGTATTTGTGGCAACTTTGAGTTTAGCTTCTATTCAATTTAGTGAGCATCCTCCTTTTCTCTAGAGTTGTGCTCATCTCGCTTATGATTGATGTTTTGCTGGAGGCATGTCAACTCAAACTATTGATTGTGGGGTAGCTATCGATTCACCTTCAATTTGATTTAGCAAGCATCCTAAAAGACAAAAGTGATCGACTGTTTCCAGAATTATCATTTCCCATGAGGATCTGTTGCCTCTATTCCAACTCTCAGCCTTTACCTTCATAATAGAAGGAGGGGACTTGGAGTGCTACATCACAAATAAGGAATATAGAGATAGAGATATACAGAAGAGTTGATTATATATTTGTAGGTGTTGCCCATTATCTTTATAAGTGGCTGTAAGGAGGCCTCCTAGATGGTATTTCCTTTTTAGTGCAACATCATAAATAAGGAATATTGAGATAGAGATATAGACAAGAGATGATCATATATAGGTAGGTTAACCTTTCTAGCCTTAAGGTATAGACTATTATGCTTAAGGATAAACACACTTTCTACTCGCATGAAAATTCTATGGAGCAAAAGAGACAACAACATGGATCACAAACCACACGGTTCCATGATGCTTTAAGATGTAAGGTTTGCTCTCCAATGAATGCAAGAAATGAATATTCATCTTGTGCTTGCTCTTCAGGGAATCATTGGAGATGTGATATTTGCCATCAAGAATTTCAAGGCTCACCGATGAGGGTGTTATGTCACTTTATGGGAGATGTTAATAAGATGATGCCACGGTGCAGAGGCGATGGTGCACAAAGAGTGGCTGCCATCTTAAAGCCACTTGCTAGTATTGATGTTGACATAACAATGCAGTCTACAGATGCGGGTGAAGTTGTCGCAAACATGGAGAATAATGTTACGATGCTAGATGGTGGATGGTGGAGATGTAATATATTTCACCAGACATACATTGGCTCTCGCTTAAGAAGGAGGTTGCATTTCTTTGGTCATGTGCATAGAAGAATTTCAAAATGCAAAGGACTAAGAGATTAGGGCCCTGCAAACTCTTGTTGCTACCATTTTGGGACTTGTCCAACATTACTATTTTGTGGCATTGTAAATCATCTTTTTAGTTTTGAATTGACGTATGGTAAAATTGATTTTGCAAAGGGTGAATATGGTGAAACTAACATTGAATTTTTGTTTCACTTCAAATTATGCTGATAATAATTACTTGAACAATTGCACTTATGCTGATAATAAAAATTCCTAGTTTTGTAAGTTGATTGAAGGATGTTACAAAATTATCATTTGCAATGAAGGATGTAACTGTTACAAAATTATTATTTGCAAACTGTGATCTCTTATTAAAGTTCCTCAAGTGGACCCTATTTAAGTGGAGTAGACGATGCATTATTTACAATTTCATTTCAAAGTATGACAATAATAATGCATCCACATTAATTACTTCAATAATTTTCAACAATCAATGCATCTACGGTAATTAATTCAACAATTTTAAACAAACAAAGTATTTTTAACAATTCAACATGGAGCATTCCAACCTTTTCACAATAATAATTAGACTTGGAGATTATGTGTTCGCCATTCGAAAATATTATTGTTACAAAAAATGAGCTAGCAACATGGATATGCGCTCATTAAAAAAAAAGGCAGTAACATGGAAATATTCATACAGTATCAAGTATATGGCTATACCGATACAAAATTACCTCAGCAAAAAGTCAACAGATGCCTGCATCCTTAAAAGATTCTATCAAGATTGGCTATATTCATACATGACTTTATGAGGATCAAAATAAATGAACCAAAAAATGTTCTCTAGCCAACTCCTGCACTAGCGATGGCTGGTACGTGGGTTCCCTGAGCGCCCAGTAGAATATGCAGCCCATGGCAATATAGCATGATGAAATAGTCGCAAACAATCGTTATCCCGAGCACCATGCTAGCGATAAGCATCAGTATTGCGAGGATGATCGACTACTAAAACAAAGTATTACACTTATGAGAATAAGATATATTTCAATTATCATCGTAAACAAATTTATGCAGAATTGAGAATACACCATTGTAATAGGAATATTAAATCAATACACCTTTCAAACAAACCTTCAAAACATTTATTGCAAATAGATAATAGTACATGCCCAAAAGTTAATTTTATATTATAAATATGTTTGTATACAAAAATCTTCCTCTCCTTAGCATTTAAATTGAATGTAGCCTTGGATCGAGAGATTATGTTGCGCCGATGCCGAGCATGTCATACAACTCACGTGCCACAGGAGCGTTGCATGCCCCACATGCAATCATCACCTTTAAGGTATTCACCAAACAGACAAGGTGAAAGCGATGATCACAAGGGAGGGCATAGTATCCTGTGGCCCTGCCAAACAAGGTAGATTGGACAACATGGCCCATCCACGATGTATTGTAATGTTCTAGGTATTGTGGATGGTTTGCGCATGGCGAGGCCAATAGAATCATGACTGATTGTGGAGACTACACCCCCATGTTCAATATGTTGCAAGGCGGCTTGTGCATCACGCGCTTGTTGAGAATAATTGCTTGCTATTATGCACATCTCCACGTATGCATAATGTGTACATGCGAAAACCAACGATATGATTTAAGTGATTGAGACATCTAGGTCCAATCGTAATGCATTACGTTAACACTCAATAGTCATTACAAAAACAAATGTGAAAAAATCAAGAAATAAAATTGAGATCTACACACATGCTAACATGAATTTTAATCGATAATTATAACGTGGACCCTAAAAGCAATAGCACGCCTCATACAAATTACTCCAACAAATCCTATCAGGCTATTGAACAAGGATAGGCTATAAAAGATGAACAAGAAAACATATAACAGCAATCACAATGTAATGAACCAAGATGATCTAGATCAACATTGTGTGATCACACATCTTGAGCTCATTGGGAAGGTCATCGTCGAGATGAATCTAGATGACCAAAGCAAGCCATCATCTAAATAATAACCGGCTCTATTGACACCTACATACAATATATATCACAACAAGACAAAGCGCCCACAGACGTGTTTACTGAACTTTAATAAAAACTTACAGGCGCGTCTATTTGCGTGTCTAGAGACCCGCTTCTAACAGTGCGTCTATATAACACAAAGACGTGCGTATAGATGCACATCTAGATGCCTAAATAGATGCTCTGCTAAAAAATTTAAAAAACAAACAGATGCATCATTAAATGCGTGTATAGATGCATTTCTAAACAGTCTTATAGACGATTTTATAGATGCACAAATAGACGCTTCTCGAATAGATAGACATGTATATAGACGCATTTATAGATGCATTGATAAATGTGCTATATAATATATTTTTTTTAACTTACAGAATGCGGTGTATGTTGTGTATGCTATATAGTTATAGGAATCCCATTTCCACATTGTGTAATTCAATTCTTACAGCCAACCGCATTTTAATTACAATTCCAAATAAAACATTACAACTCCAAAACGCAATAAAATTGAAAGCTCAAAAAGCTCTTGTATGTACATATAGCACAAAGCTAAGCCACGTCATGTGGCTTCAAGTACAAAAAATAAGAGGAGTGTATATACAAGAGGCACGAAGCCAAGCCAGTGGCTTTAAGTACAAAAAAGAGTAGCTAGCACTACTTCTATGACTAATCTATGTTCTCCATGTCCTCGCTCCCTTCCATGCTCCCTTCTGCGCTCCCTTCTCCACCTCCTTCCTCGTCTTCTTGTGCAAGGACTTGTAAACAAGGGACAACATATATCAATGTATGAAAAATCAAATCTTTACTTATAATATTAACATTATTTAATTACTTTCAAATACCTCGGGGACCGCTCCAGTAGCCCAGATATACTACTCCTCAGTAATCAACCCATCATGATAGAAGTGCTTCCATGTATCTCCTCTTGGTAGGCTATCTCGACACGAGTAGGGTATCTACCCACGATCTCAAGCTGCAAGACGACACAATTTGCGGAGGGGTTAGTACAAAGAAACAACCTCTTAATAAACTACATAAGCAATATAATTTGAGATTAATACTTACAAATTGGGCCTCCCATGATTCAATACCCCCTGCTCCAAAATGCCGCTTCCATATTGCTCCATCTGGATCCTTCGTGCCTCCACGTGCTGCACACTGGGGTCCTCCCTCGCTGACTTCAATGCTTTCTTCCACTCACACTTGTGAGCGGTGTGGGGTGGGCCCCACTACTACACACGCATCCTATTGCGACGTTTACATACCGATGTTTAGCGCTCGCTTAGCGTTAATCGTCGGTATAAAAATTGGGTTTTGTAAATCGTTGCTATATAGCGACTTTTGCCAAAAGTCGCTATATAGCGACTTTCTTAAAAGTCGCTATATAGCAACTTTTAAAAGTCACTATATAGCGACACTGAGACAAAACTATATAGCGACGTTTTTACAGAGAGGTTTTTTTTTTTTTTTAGGCCTTAAAGGTTAGTTTTTTCCAATGACAAAATTTTTTAAATTTTCATACATGTTTGAGCTCATAGAGAATAAAAAAATGAGAGCATGTACATCAAGCCTTTGAAGCTCATATATTCATGTCCAAGTTTGAGATGAGAAAAATTCAAATAAGAGCATTTACATCAACTGTTTCATCTTGAGCCAAGTCTAAGGCACCAAGCAAGTCTATGTCCAACTCTATACCGAGTTGATCTCCTATATCATCATCGTACTCTAGTATCGTACGTTCACCTAAAAGTATTTGATCATCTTCTTCAATAAAGCTTAAGTGTGGTGATTGATCTTGATGATTGTTGTCTTCCTCGTCAATATCGTGATCTCCATCCTCCTCCCATGCGATGTCATTATGCGCATCTTCCTCTTGCCTCATATGGTGATCTACATCTTCTTCGCTAGATTCATCAATTGGATCCGGCATTGGTAGTGGCATCTCCATATCCACATCTCGATCTTCAAAAATTTGCTTACTTCGTGGTGCAACTTGGATCACGTACCACCATCTTGGATCAGAACGATCCAGATGAAAAACCACCTATATTGAAGATGGGTGCCAAATGTCGTCAATTATATATATATCAATGGACTTTAAAAACGAAAGCTTCGACTAATTAAATCATTAGTATGCACCTGCTCACAGTGCTCGGGAAGAACAAAAGTATCACTTTCATCGGTCCAATGTTTGGTGGAGTCTATTGCAAAGAGACTGCTACTATCTTTTCTCACTGTCGCATGGGGACTGTTGTAAGTAGTTCTAAACCATTTTACATCAAGAATGAAAATAGTAAATCGTCTGAAATCAATTTCATAGATGTCGCATATGGTTCCACAATAATCCAACTGTGAGGAGAGAAGATTGGTATCCGAAGCACTTGCTCGACTATCTTGTGTGAAGTTAGCCATGACTCCACAATCATACGTGACTCTCTTTGAATCGATGCATTCCATGTGAAAATGTCGTCCATATGACCATAATGCACTGTACTTTTTGTACTGTAAAAGAGCATCATTAAAACAATGAAGATGCACCTATTTTGTAGCATATATTGCCACAAATAATTACTTAATTACGTCAAGAGATAAGAAACTTACATGCACCATACATCCAGATGATAACTCCCGCTCGCGCTCGTTTATTGTCTCTCCATCACGTTCGGCTTTACGTACAGCCAGTTGTAGCCAATCAAGTGACATGTGAGTCTCAATCTCCTCCTTTCCTTGTCTCCTCAATCTCCTCCCTTCAAGAAGTTGCTTTTGTAATCTCCTCTTTCCACTAACATCTTATTTGAAAAAATGGGTTGTTTTCTCTCTTTTGTAGGGCCAGTCCACTACACTGAGCGGGACATACTCTCTCTTTTGTAGGGCCAGTCCACTACACCGAGTGGGACATACTTTTACAGGTCAGTGCTTCCTCTTTTTTCCATTTATTATTTTTGTTATTTGCATTGGCCTGCAGCTAGCGTCTTAAGCGCTAGCTGAAGTGATGGGCGTAGGAACCCTCTCTTCCCCTCTCACTCTTTCCTTCTTCCCCCTTCTCTTTTTCTCCTTTTTCCCCCTTCTCTTTTTTCCCTCTTCTCTTACTGTCTCTTTCCCCCTTCTCTCTTTCCCCCTTATCTCTTTTCCCTTCTCTCTTTCCTTTCCCTCTTATTCTCTATTTCCTTTCCCTCTTATTCTCTTATGCTTATGCTTCTCTCATTCCCCCTTCTCTATTTCCCCCTTCTTTCATTCGCATAAGCTCTTTTTCCGCATGAGCATGAGCATGAGCATGAGCTTATGCTTAAGTTTCCGCATAAGCTTATGCTTATGCATGAGCTTATGTGGAAATAGAGAATGAGAGAAGCTTATGCTTCTCTCATTCTCTATTTCCACATAAGCTCCTTCTCTTTTTCCGCATAAGCTCCTCTTTCTCTTTTTATGCATAAGCTCCTTCTCTTTTTCCGCATGAGCATAAGCATGAGCATATGCTTATGCTTATGCTTAAACATAAGCTCATGCTTATGCTCATGCATGAGCATGAGCTTATGCTTAAGTTTCCGCATAAGCTTATGCTTATGCATGAGCTCCTTCTCTTTTTTCGCATGAGCATAAGCATAAGCATGAGCTCATGCTTATGCTCATGCATGAGCATGAGTTTATGCTTAAGTTTCCGCATAAGCTTATGCTTATGCATGAGCTTATGCGAAAATAGAGAATGAGAGAAGCTTATGCTTCTCTCATTCTCTATTTTTGCATAAGCTCCTTCTCTTTTTCCGCATAAGCTCCTCTTTCTATTTTTATGCATAAGCTCCTTCTCCTTTTCCGCATGAGCATAAGCATGAGCTTATGCTTATGCTTATGCTTATGCATAAGCATAAGCATGAGCTCATGCTTATGCTCATGCATGAGCATGAGCTTATGCTTAAGTTTCTGCATAAGCTTATGCTTATGCATGAGCTTATGCGGAAATAGAGAATGAGAGAAGCTTATGCTTCTCTCATTCTCTATTTCCGCATAAGGTCCTTCTCTTTTTCCGCATAAGCTCCTCTTTCTCTTTTTATGCATAAGCTCCTTCTCTTTTTCCGCATGAGCATAAGCTCATGCTTATGCTCATGCATGAGCATGAGCTTATGCTTAAGTTTTCGCATAAGCTTATGCTTATGCATGAGCTTATGCGGAAATAGAGAAAGAGAGAAGCTTATGCTTCTCTCATTCTCTATTTCCGCATAAGCTCCTTCTCTTTTTCCGCATAAGCTCCTCTTTCTCTTTTTGTCCATAAGCTCCTTCTCTTTTTCCGCATGAGCATAAGCATGAGCTTATGCTTAAGTTTATGAATAAGCTTATGCTTATGCGGAAATAGAGAATGAGAGAAGCTTATGCTTCTCTCATTCTCTATTTCCGCATAAGCTCCTTCTCTTTTTCCGCATAAGCTGCTCCTTCTCTTTTTATGCATAAGCTCCTTCTCTTTTTCCGCATGAGCATAATCATGAGTTTATGCTTAAGCATAAGCATAAGCATAAGCTCATGCTTATGCTCATGCATGAGCATGAGCTTATGCTTAAGTTTACGCATAAGCTTATGCTTATGCGTGAGTATATGCGGAAATAGAGAATGAGAGAAGCTTATGCTTCTCTCATTCTCTATTTCCGCATAAGCTCCTTCTCTTTTTATGCATTAGCTCCTTCTCTTTTTCCGCATGAGCATGAGCTTATGCTTAAGTTTACACATAAGCTTATGCTTATGCGTGAGCTTATGCGGAAATAGAGAATGAGAGAAGCTTATGCTTCTCTCATTCTCTATTTCCGCATAAGCTCCTTCTCTTTTTATGCATTAGCTCCTTCTCTTTTTCCGCATGAGCATGAGCTTATGCTTAAGTTTATGCACAAGCTTATGCTTCTGCATGAGCTTATGCGAAAATAGAGAATGAGAGAAGTTTATGCTTCTCTCATTCTCTATTTCCGCATAAGCTGCTTCTCTTTTTGCATAAGCTCCTTCTCTTTTTCCACATGAGCTTATGCTTATGCTTATGCTTATGCATAAGCATAAGAATAAGGTCATGCTTATGCTCATGCATGAGCACGACCTTATGCTTAAGTTTCCGTATAAGCTATGCTTATGCATGAGCTTATGCGGACATAGAGAATGAGAGAAGCTTATGCTTCTCTCATTCTCTATTTCCACATAAGCTCCTTCTCTTTTTCCGCATAAGCTCCTTCTCTTTTTCTGCATGAGCATAAGCATGAGCTTATGCTTATGCTCATACATAAGCATGAGCTTATTCTTATGCTCATACATAAGCATCCGCATAAGCCTATGCTTATGCTCATACATGAGCATGAGCTTATGCATGAGCTTATGCAGAAATAGAGAATGAGAGAAGCTTATGCGGAAACTCATTCTCTATTTCCGCATAAGCTCCTTCTCTTTTTCCATATGAGCTTATGCTTATGCTCATGAGTGAGCATGAGCTTATGCTCATGTTTCCGCATAAGCTCATGCTTACGCGTGAGCTTATGCGGAAATAGAGAATGAGAGAAGCATAAGCTCATTCTCTATTTCCGCATAAGCTCCTTCTCTATTTCCGATGCCTATGCTTTCCACATAAGCATAAGAATAAGCGCATGCTTATGCTCATGCATGAGCATGAGCTTATGCTCAAGTTTCCGCATAAGCTCATGCTTATACATGAGCTTATGCCGAAATAGAGAATGAGAGAAGCTTATGCGGAAACTCATTCTCTATTTCCGCATAAGCTCCTTCTATATTTCCGATGCCTATGCTTAAGCATAAGCATAAGCATAAGCTCATGCTTATGCTCATGCATGAGCATGAGCTTATTCTTAAGTTTCCGCATAAGCTCATGCTTATGCGTGAGCTTATGCAGAAATAGAGAATGAGAGAAGCATAAGCTCATTCTCTATTTCCTCATAAGCTCATTCTCTATTTCCCACTCTATTTCCCCCTTCTCTCATTTTCCCCTTCTCTCCTTCTCTATTTTCCCTCATCTCTTTCCCCTTCTCTATTTCCCCCTTCTCTCATTCTCTATTTCCTCATTCTCATTCTTTTCTTTCCTTTCCATCTTCTTTCCCTCTTTCCTTTCCCTCTTCTTTCTTCTTGCCTATGCCTATGCCTATGAGAATGCTTATGTTTGTTTTTTTGTTTTCTGTTTTCATGTTTGTGTCTATGTTAGACATGGGATCACGTCGCTCATCCGACGAGTAGGGACAGCCTCGCAGGAGAAGAGCTCACGATCTATATGCTCCAGAGGACTTTGATTCCTCTCAGGCGACTACCCTGAGGACTACCCCTGGTCCGACTCCTCTCGGTCCTAGCACTGCGACTACCCCTGACTCCTCTTCCACATAGCACTGCGACTACCCCTCAGGGAACTCCTTTGCTAGCTATGCATGGCTTTGTCGGGACTCCCGACGAGTTTGTAGCGCAGATGAGCGATGAGGAGGCAGCGAGATTCTTCTCTCTGCTCTCTCAGAGGACCTCCGCAATTCCTTCCCCTACACCGATGGGTGGACGTACTGCCCAGCCATCCCCTCGCGCCCCTTCAACCGCGGGATCATCACCTGCGCATGCCTCCCGCAAGGGAAGGAAGAGTAGGACGGGCGGCTCATGTTGTGCTGACTCAAGAGATGTAGACGAGTCAGCACACTCACGCTCCTTTAGGTCTCCACTTGGTCCGGAGACACAGTATCAGTCAGGTCCCTTTCCCTCTCCTACTCCCACTGCTACTCCTCGATCCAGAAGCGGTCGCGTAGCTTCCACTCCTTCAGACTCTGCTACCGTCAGTCCCCCTTACTCATCAGGGGATCTCTCCTATCAAATCACATCTGTCGGAGAGATAATAGAGGATAAAAAGGGCAAAGCAGTGATGGCCGCCATGAGGAGGTTGATGAGTCATCACTTCAAGAGCGGCATAAATATCGATTGGCGGTATCAAGATGCCCAAAAGAAGCAGGCAGTGATCGATGAGTTAAAACAAAGATACCCTAATCCGCCAAATGTGGAGTTTAATGAAAATTATATGCTCGAGCGCATGGGTTTGGTCCTAAAGCATCGTAGATCAACCTTGCGTACTTCCATTACAAAGGGGTTGGCTAAACCTAGCTGGGCAGACAAAGCTGATTGGAAGTACTTCAAGAAGCAACATAGGGACCATCCCGAAATGTTCGAGGGTCAGAGGAGGGCTGCAAAAAGACGGCTGGACATCGTAGGTACTTCGCACTTTGGTGCAGGCGGACGGTATGCGTTCGAGGCAACCGTGGTAAGTCTACTTCTTCCCATTTAATGTATTGTTCTATTTGTTTTACTTACATATTACATGCACTTTAGCTAACTCTAACTCTCGTAAATTGGATCCACAGCAAGCTGCGATGGGTCGTCTTCCTACGGATGCAGAGACATGGCGCGCATTTCGGATAGGAACAAAGCCGTGGTTCATTGAACAAGAGGCAATGGGAGCGACAGTCGATTGGGCTGAGGTGGCTACTCGCACGGTATAAGTTTACTCCTACTTGTAATCTCACTTTTTAATTTAAGTTCCAATCTAATTTTCGATTTATATGGTTCACTCTTAGGGTCAAAGCTCAAGCATCCCATCATCGGAGGCAAGCGATCAACAGGGGCAAGGATCGGACGCAGGTGCCGAGGACGAGGGAGAAGACGCAGGTGTTGAGGACCAAGGAACAGGCCAACAAGACAAAGATGATTCGTATTCGGATGAGTAGTGGTAGTAGCATTTTGTATATCCACTCGTTTGAGCAATTTTGTATCACCCTTTCACAGGGTAATTTTGTTACAAACACTGTTGTATATGTATATACATTTTTTCCTCATCATTTCACAAGAACAATTTTGTATCACCCTGCAAGCAATGGAAATTTTGTTATAAAAAACTTTCTTTTGTAATTACAAAAAAAAAAAATGATTAGTGGGGCTAAACAGGGCCAAAAGGAAGCCCTATTTAGCCCCACTAACCCTTTTTTTTTACTTCTGTTAATCGTTGCTATATAGCGACGTTTACGAGTGTCGCTATATAGCGACGATAAATAGTGTCGCTATATAGTAACGTTTGCATCGTCGCTATATAGCAATGATTAACAGCATCGCTATATAGCGACGGTTTATAGCGACGCTCCTTTTGCGATGCTTTTAGCGACTTTTATAGCGACCTTTGCGCCCGTGAAAAAAAAAATTTTTAATGCAAAAAGCGTCGATATTTCTGTCGAAAAATGGCCTATGCCTTGTAGTGCCCCTTGGTGGTTGACCTCCCTCGAGCCTGGCAAGCTCTACTAGTGCCTGCCTCTTAAGCAAAGATCTTTAATTGCCAAGTATCGTAATAATATTTGACTTGGCCCATTTATCTGTGAACTGACGATTGGGGGGGTTAGGATACCTGGAGCGAATAGCAGCGAGGGTCTCATCAGCCAACCTCTTTGGCTGGCTTTTGTAGTGGATAAAGTAATCTCTATAATTGTTAGCAATTATAGAGCGCGTGAAGGCCATGATGTCCTTCCCCCGTGCATCCATCAAGATGCCTCCTGTCTAAGTGATGTCATAGAAGATCTTACCATCACCTGGAGGCACGTCCAAATCATCTGAATCATCATCGTCTCCACCACCACCCCTCCCAAAGCACTGTGCTATGCATCCCCCACCACTCTCCCTGCTACTACGCCTACTACCATGTCGTGTCAAGCTAGTACGCTGGCCACTCATAGCTGGAGATTGCACAGGACTACGTGGACCACTCATAGCTGGAGAACCGAGTCTCGATTGCATAGGAGTACGTCGATGGCTCTGCGAGACAGAAGGACCTCCTGACAGCATGGGGGAAGGGGCATAAGATGGCATGGGGGAAGGGGCATAAGACGGCATGGGAGAAGGGCCTCGACTGTGTAGCCGGCTGGGCTATGCTGACTCCGCTGGGGTAATATTACTCAGCTGGTGTGGGGTGGTTTGGAGTTTGTAGTGCCAACTCTTGGGGGTGTTTAGAGTACCCATCATATACCCGTATAACTCCGCAGGACTGGAAGGGTGCCCTAAAAGGTTATATAAGTCCCTAAAAATAGACTCCTAGAGATCAGGTGAGCCCGAAGAGCTTCCTGGCCACATGATGAACTGGAAAAAAGAAAAAAAGACGATTACTGATGAGCTGAGAAGAAAGGGGAACGGAAGAAAAGATTACTATCAGAAAAGATTATTGTCAGAGCGCGTCTATAGATGCGTCTGAGAAGCACATCTATTTTCATGTATAACAGCGCATCTATAGATGCGGTTGTCTGTGTCTATAAATAGGCTAGATGCACCTGTAGATGTGGTTTTAGATGCACTCTGAGACGCGTCTATAGACGTGCTTCGACAGATGGACTTTTCTAAAAAGTAGAAAAGGACATGCGCCCAACACAAAAACGTAACACTGATACCAAAATCATTCATTTCTTGGATATGACAAAGGACAAATCCAAAGAGAGCAACTTCCAAAAAAGATCAACTAAGACCTTTACCGGTATCCGCTCACCCTGCAAGTCATCTCTATATCGTTGTTTCCCACACTTTGGACAACTAGCCAAATCTCCATGCTCACGACGAAAGAGAATACAATCATTACGGCAAGCATGGATGGTATCATAATCCATACCCACCATTGTTAGCATCTTTTTCGCTTCATCTCTTGATGCGGGCATGGTATTTGGTGCAGGCAACATCTTCTGGAGCAACCTATGACAAAGACACTATCGAAATGATGATTCTCAAAACAAACAATATCCAAATAATGAGTCAAATTAATGCAAGGGCTAACCTCATTAAGGCTGAGACACTTGTATCCGACCACCCATACTGTACTTGTAAATTCAAGATTGAGAGACAAGCACGTAGTTTAGACATCCTAGCACCCTTGTACAATTGTGTTGATTGCAACTCTCGCATTTTGACCTCAGACTCTGACATCACGTGTACGTGGGATGTAGTGCCCCTAAAAATGGAATCCATCATGTCGACCATACCCTCGTCGTCATCCGGGAGACTATAGTCTTGTTGAAAGTGAGAAGGTATATGTGTACCCTCGTCACCCTCCTCATCCTGTCATAAGCTCATTCGTGTAAATATAAGCTCTTCTATTTTTTGGTATACAATAAGATTGCGAGCTTAAATAGCTTTGACTTACCGATGATCCATCAACATCTGCAACACCAACGGGGGGTACTGGTTCCGGCTCCTCCCCATACATCCGCAAGTGGCGCATGATAATACGACGGTGATGTCGTACTTCTCGCTTGCAATGAGTGAAATGACAGTATAACCTCTCCGTAAGCCACTTCGTGCTCCCGAGCATTGGCGCATCATCGGATGAGCTTCCACTCGTCCCTTCCATCTACACTTATAAAATCACAACATAAGCATGAAGAGGAGATATTGACAATTATGAGCATAGCATGTTTAATTTGAGCTTCTCTTGAGGCCATATAAAAAGAATGACATCGCTATATAGTAAGGATTGAGACAAAAAATCCTATATAGTAAGGCTATATAGTAAGAGGAGATATTGACAATTATAAGCATAGCATGTTTGAGCTTCACTTGAGGCCATTAAAAAAAATGAACAGTAAGCGTCGCTATATAGCGACGCTCTGTTCCGTCGCTATATAGCGACGTTTTTAATTAAAAACGTCACTATATACCGACGAATAAGCGTTGCTATATAGCAACGCTGTGGGTTAAAACCCGAAACGCCAAAATGCGCGGCGTTTTGCTCAATCTATTCCCTAATCTCTCAAGTAAGCAACCCAAAATCTCCTCCCACCTATTTTCGACGACCTCCCATCTATTCCAAGCAACCTCCCACACTATTTTCCACTCCTCACCCTTCTCCTACCTCTTGTACTCCCTCTCTCTCCTTTTCCCTCTTTGTTTTCTTGAAAGAAAGTTCTTCAAGAGGTGAGTTTGTTTCAACAATGTAGGTTGTTTTTTGCTAGCTTTAGTTTTGTGAGTGTTTCTACTTGTATTGCTAAACCTGTAAACTAGTTTTCATGCTTGATTTGAAAGGATTGAAACAAAAAACGAGATTTCAAGAAAGAAAGAAAGAAAACTCACCTCTTTTTTCTGTATTTCTCTTCCTTCTCTTTCTCCTTGTCTCCTCAACCTCCTCCTTTCCTTGTCTCCTCAATCTCCTCCCTTCAAGAAGTTGCTTTTGTAATCTCCTCTTTCCACTAACATCTCATTTGAAAAAATGGGTTGTTTTCTCTCTTTTGTAGGGCCAGTCCACTACACCGAGCGGGACATACTCTCTCTTTTGTAGGGCCAGTCCACTACACCGAGCGGGACATACTTTTATAGGTAAGTGCTTCCTCTTCTTTCCATTTATTATTGTTGTTATTTGCATTGGCCTGCAGCTAGTGCCTTAAGCGCTAGCTGCAGTGATGGGCATAGAAACACTCTCTTCCCCTCTCTCTCTTTCCTTCTTCCCCCTTCTCTTTTTCTCCTTTTTCCCCCTTCTCTTTTTTCCCTCTTCTCTTATTCTCTCTTTCCCCCTTCTCTCTTTCCCCCTCATCTCTTTTCCCTTCTCTCTTTCCTTTCCCTCTTATTCTCTATTTCCTTTCCCTCTTATTCTCTTATGCTTATGCTTCTCTCATTCCCCCTTCTCTATTTCCCCCTTCTCTCATTCGCATAAGCTCTTTTTCCGCATGAGCATGAGCATGAGCATGAGCTCATGCTTACGCTTATGCTTATGCATAAGCATAAGCATGAGCTCATGCTTATGCTCATGCATGAGCATGACCTTATGCTTAAGTTTCCGCATAAGCTTATGCTTATGCATGAGCTTATGCGGAAATAGAGAATGAGAGAAGCTTATGCTTCTCTCATTCTCTATTTCCGCATAAGCTCCTTCTCTTTTTCCGCATAAGCTCCTCTTTCTCTTTTTATGCATAAGCTCCTTCTCTCTTTCCGCATGAGCATAAGCAGGAGCATGAGCTTATGCTCATGCATGAGCATGAGCTTATGCTTAAGTTTATGCATAAGCTTATGCTTATGCGTGAGCTTATGCGGAAATAGAGAATGAAAGAAGCTTATGCTTCTCTCATTCTCTATTTCTGCATAAGCTCCTTCTCTTTTTATGCATAAGCTCCTTCTCTTTTTCCGCATGAGCTTATGCTCATGCATGAGCACGAGCTTATGCTTATGCTCATGCGGAAAAATAGAAGGAGCTTATGCAAAAATAGAGAATGAGTTTCCACATAAGCTTCTCTCCTTCTCTTTTTCGGCATAAGCTCCTCTTTCTCTTTTTATGCATAAGCATAAGCATAAGCTCATGCTTATGCTCATGCATGAGCATGAGCTTATGCTTAAGTTTCCACATAAGCTTATGCTTATGCGTGAGCTTATCCGGAAATAGAGAATGGGAGAAGCTTATGCTTCTCTCATTCTCTATTTCCGCATAAGCTGCTTCTCTTTTTATGCATTAGCTCCTTCTCTTTTTTCGCATGAGCATAAGCTTATGCTTAAGTTTACGCATAAGCTTATGCTTATGCGTGAGCTTATGCGGAAATAGAGAATGAGAGAAGCTTATGCGGATCTCATTCTCTATTTCCGCATAAGCTCCTTCTCCTTTTCCGCATAAGCTCCTTCCCTTTTTCCGCATGAGCATAAGCTTATGCTTAAGTTTACGCATAAGCTTATGCTCATGCATGAGCATGAGCTTATGCTTAAGTTTACGCATAAGCTTATGCTTATGCATGAGCTTATGCGGAAATAGAGAATGAGAGAAGCTTATGCTTCTCTCATTCTCTATTTCCGCATAAGCTCCTTCTCTTTTTATGCATAAGCTCCTTCTCTTTTTCCGCATGAGGATAAGCATAAGCTCGTGCTCCTGCATGAGCATATGCTCCTTCTCTTTTTCCGCATAAGCTCCTCTTTCTGTTTTTATGCATAAGCTCCTTCTCTTTTTCCGCATGAGCATGAGCTATTGCTTAAGTTTCCACATAAGCTATGCTTATGCATGAGCTTATGTAGAAATACAGAATGAGAGAAGCTTATGCTTCTCTCATTCTCTATTTCCGCATAAGCTCATGTTGGGATATCTCAAGGTGTATGCCTCAGGCACACCTTATGTTTCTATGTGTGAGTGCTAGAGGCACAGTTAGGTGCCCACAAGCACAGTTAGGTGGTGGAAAAGCCACATAGGATGATTGAGTGAATCTAGGAGCAGATTGAGGAGATGATTGAGGAGCTTTGAGGTCATCAGTGATGTCAGTGACCTTGTATGAGGTGCCTACTTAAGGACCTCTTTCTTCTTCATTCTATAAGCAAGTATTCTGAGTTTGTGTCCACTCTACTCTTTCTTTTCAGTATTCCAACATGGTATCAGAGCCCTTTGATCCCCCTTGAGCCCATTTCTGCCACATCATCATCTTCTTCTTCATCTTCTTCTTCTCCATTTTCCTCTTTCTTCCCAAAATCTTTGAGAGCTTGGTTCTCCATCTACAAACAGCCATTGCCCAAACCCTCTGAGCTGGAAACTCCTCTAGTATGGGCGAACTTCCACCTGCAAGCAATTGAAGAAAAAACGTCTGTGGTGGCTGCCATTCTCCAAACAGCGAATTTCTTCTGTTGCTCAATACTCCCTGCATACTCTGCCATTGCCTGAGCCCTCTTAGGAGTAGATGGGCGACCTCAAGACAAAGATTTTGAGCCATTTTTCAGGTCATTTGGTTCAGTAACGAGGGAGAAATCGTCAAAACTCCGTTTCAGCCTGTAGCAACTCTCCCGGGCAAAAGTGCGCACCATTTCATCCAACCTCTGTGCTGGACCTTCTCTGGTATATGAGCTTTCTTTTGCTTCAGAAATCCCTCTTTTCCTTGCTTTGAAGAGTGAGCTACAAGCCCTCCAAGTTCAGCTTTTCAGTTTTGACAGTTTTGGACAAGTTTTTGAAGATGATGCTACATAAAATGCTACTCTAGCATTTCTGGTTTTTTGAAGCTTTCAATAACTTCAGTACAAGTGTGGATTCAGTTTTGTTTTGACTTGCTAGACCTGGTTTTGATTGGAAAATGTTTATTTCATCCACTTCTATGAAGCATGTAAGAAGAAGCATCATTGTTTGAAATCTAGTCACTACTATTTGCTACATTAAGTGCTCATATTTTGGAAGTCTTTCAGTTATTTTTGCCTTGTAAGAGAGATAGACACTGCCCAATATCTGGGTTAGACCCTCTCATGGCTACCATATATAATCTTGAGAAGTTCAATGGAAAGGGGTTCCATACATGGCAAATGAAGGTAAAATTTGCATTAATGCGGGAGAACTTATGGGGACTTGTCAAACCTTCTCCTACCGCTTCTTCTACGGCCTCAAATGCTGGGGAATCTTCAGCTCCGACACGATCGGCAAGGGATCCAGCAAGAGAAGAAAAAGCATATGGTATAATTGCTTTAGCTTTGGGTGATGATTACATACATCATATATCTGACTTGGAGTCTCCATCGGAAGCATGGCAGAAGCTAGATTTGATTTTTGGTGCAAGCTCTCATATTTCTAAACTATCACTTAAAATCTCTTTCTTTGAATTAAAGATGGCAAGTGATACTACTTTAGCTGCCCATGTCAACTATATGCGGAGTCTTATGACTCAGTTAGCTTCTATCAACTCTCCTATCACCCCTGATGATGCTATGGCAGTACTACTTAAGAGTATGCCTGAAAGCTTTGATCACATTGTAAGCACTTTGAAGAATCTTCCCAATCCAAACCTTGAAGGCATTATCTCAGCTCTCCAAGAAGAAGAAAGACACATGGAGTTAAGGAAAGGCAATGACACTGCTTATGTTATGAAATTCCAAAAGGGCAAGTACTCTCCTTGCAATCACTGTGGAAAGACAAATCACCTTTCAAAGGACTGCTTCAAAGTTAATCCATGTAAGCACTGTGGCAAAAACAACCATAGTGAGAAGTTCTGCAGAGACAAAGCAAAGACACAAAATGCAAATCTACTTACAGTGAATTTGCCTCCACAAGATGAGGCATCCCATGAAGATTATGCATTTTAAATCATCTCTATGTATGCTCCAGATCTCTCTTTTTTATGTCAAGGTACTCAGCCTGGATAGTCCTCCAAAATGAATGAAAATAAATTATTGTGTGTTGTGTGTTTTGTAAACACCTCTGGTCACCTTATGATGTAGGCCATGTGTATGTTTGCTCCATGGTACCTCCTACAGACATTGTGTGCATGTACATGTAGGAGAGATAACCATTGGAAGGTCTGTTTGTATCCCTTTTTGTTTACCTTACACCCAAGGAAACCCTTGCTAGCATGAGAACCTAGCCATAGATTTATCCTTGACCACCATGAGATGGCATGAGAAACTATGAGACTAGATGTATCCTTGACATAGCCTGAGGCATCTCCTTGAGGGGGGGTTTGTTGGGATATCTCAAGGTGTATGCCTCAGGCACACCTTATGTTTCTATGTGTGAGTGCTAGAGGCACAGTTAGGTGCCCACAAGCACAGTTAGGTGGTGGAAAAGCCACATAGGATGATTGAGTGAATCTAGGAGCAGATTGAGGAGATGATTGAGGAGCTTTGAGGTCATCAGTGATGTCAGTGACCTTGTATGAGGTGCCTACTTAAGGTCCTCTTTCTTCTTCATTCTATAAGCAAGTATTCTGAGTTTGTGTCCACTCTACTCTTTCTTTTCAGTATTCCAACAGCTCATGCATAAGCATGAGCTTATGCGGAAACATGAGCATAAGCTCATGCTCACTCATGAGCATAAGCATAAGCTCATGCGGAAAAAGAGAAGGAGCTTATGCAGAAATAGAGAATGAGTTTCCGCATAAGCTTCTCTCCTTCTCTTTTTCCGCATAAGCTCCTCTTTCTCTTTTTCTGCATAAGCTCCCTCTCTTTTTCCGCATGAGCATAAGCATGAGCTTATGCTTAAGTTTCTGCATAAGCTATGCTTATGCATGAGCTTATGCAGAAATAGAGAATGAGAGGAGCTTATACTTCTCTCATTCTCTATTTCCGCATAAGCTCACGCATAAGCATGAGGTGATGCGGAAACATGAGCATAAGCTCATGCTCACTCATGAGCATAAGCATAAGCTCATGCGGAAAAAGAGAAGGAGCTTATGCGGAAATAGAGAATGAGTTTCCGCATAAGCTTCTCTCCTTCTCTTTTTCCGCATAAGCTCCTCTTTCTCTTTTTCCGCATAAGCTCCTTCTCTGTTTCTGCATGAGCATAAGCATGAGCTTATGCTTATGCTTATGCTTAAGCATAAGCATAAGCATAAGCTCATGCTTATGCTCATGCATGAGCATGAGCTTATGCTTAAGTTTCTGCATAAGCTATGCTTATGCATGGGCTTATGCGGAAATAGAGAATGAGAGGAGCTTATGCTTCTCTCATTCTCTATTTCTGCATAAGTTCCTTCTCTTTTTCCGCATGAGCATAAGCATGAGCTTATGCTTATGCTCATACATAAGCATCCGCATAAGCTCATGCTTATGCTCATACATGAGCATGAGCTTATGCATGAGCTTATGCGGAAATAGAGAATGAGAGAAGCTTATGCGAAAACTCAATCTCTATTTCCGCATAAGCTTCTTCTCTTGTTCCGCATGAGCTTATGCTTATGCTCATGAGTGAGCATGAGCTTATGCTCATGTTTCCGCATAAGCTCATGCTTATGCGTGAGCTTATGCGGAAATAGAGAATGAGAGAAGCATAAGCTCATTCTCTGTTTCCGCATAAGCTCCTTCTCTATTTCCGATGCCTATGCTTTCCAAATAAGCATAAGCATAAGCTCATGCTTATGGCTCAAGTTTTCGCATAAGCTCATGCTGATGCATGAGCTTATGCGGAAATAGAGAATGAGAAGCTTATGCGGAAACTCATTCTCTATTTCCGCATAAGTTCCTTCTCTATTTCTGATGCCTATGCTTAAGCATAAGCATAAGCATAAGCTCATGCTTATGCTCATGCATGACCTCCCTCGAGCCTGGCAAGCTCTGCTAGTGCCTACCTCTTAAGCGAAGATCTTTAATTGCCAAGTATCGTAATAATATTTGACTTGGCCCATTTATCTGTGAACTGACGATTGGGGGGGTTAGGATACCTGGAGCGAACAGCAGTGAGGGTCTCATCAGCCAACCTCTTTGGCTGGCGTTTGTAGTGGATAAAGTAATCTCTATAATTGTTAGCAATTATAGAGCGCATGAAGGCCATGATGTCCTTCCCCCGTGCATCCATCAGGATGCCTCCTGTCTAAGTGATGTCATAGAAGATCTTACCATCACCTGGAGGCACGTCCAAATCATCTGAATCATCATCGTCCCCACCACCACCCCTCCCAAAGCACTGTGCCATGCATCCCCCACCACTCTCCCTGCTACTACGCTTGCTACCATGTCATGTCAAGCTAGTACGCTTGTCACTCGTAGCTGGAGATTGCACAGGACTATGTGGACCACTCATAGCTGGAGAACCGAGTCTCGATTGCACAGGAGTATGTCGATGGCTCTGCGAGACAGAAGGACCTCCTGATAGCATGGGGGAAGGTGCATAAGATGGCATGGGGGAAGGGGCATAAGACAGCATGGGAGAAGGGCCTCGACTATGTAGCCGGCTGGACTATGCTGACTCCACTGGGGTAATATTACTCAGCTGGTGTGGGGTGGTTTGGAGTTTGTAGTGCCAACTCTTGGGGGTGTTTAGAGAACCCATCATATACCCGTTTAACTCCGCAGGACTGGGAGGGTGCCCTAAAAGGTTATATAAGTCCCTAAAAATAGACTCCTAGAGATCAGGTGAGCCCGAAGAGCTTCCTGGCCACATGATGAACTGGAAAAAAGAAAAAAAGACGATTACTGATGACCTGAGAAGAAAGGGGAACGAAAGAAAAGATTACTATCAGAAAAGATTATTGTCAGAGCGCGTCTATAGACGCGTCTGAGAAGCGCATCTATTTTCATGTATAACAGCGCGTCTATAGATGCGGCTGTCTGTGTCTGTAAACATGCTAGATGCACCTGTAGATGTGGTTTTAGATGCACTCTGAGATGCGTCTATAGACGTGCTTCGACAAATGGACTTTTCTAAAAAGTAGAAAAGGACATGCGCCCAACACAAAAACGTAACACTGATACCAAAATCATTCATTTCTTGGATATGACAAAGGACAAATCCAAAGAGAGAAACTTCCAAAAAAGATCAACTGTAAAGAGATTTATCTTGGATAGAGGTATGGAAGCTTCTTCTCCTTCTTCAAAGTTGCTTCCCTTCCTTGTTCACCCTCTTCTCCTGTAAGCCTAGAAGTAAGTGTGGGTGCCTTCCTCTTAAGTAAAAGCTTGGAAGTAAGTGTGGGTGCCTTCCTCTTAAGCATCGAAATTGTGGATTTGTTAATAGCAAAGCAAGCATGGCTAGCCCAAGATGTAAGTTGCGTGGCTCTCTCGCAAAGTCCGGCCACTGATTATCTATGTGCTTCCAAGCTGCACAATCTGTGAGAATCCTCAATGTGTGATCAGTGGACTGATGAGATGCATGCCATGTCATCAACTCTGCTATGGATTTGCATCGAAACATGTGTTGTATTCTTACAATGATGGGAAAGTGTCTTAAGACCTTTACCGGTATCCGCTCACCCTGCAAGTCATCTCTATATCGTTGTTCCCCACACTTTGGACAACTAGCCAAATCTCCATGCTCACGACGAAAGAGAATACAATCATTACGGCAAGCATGGATGGTATCATAATCCATACCCACCATTGTTAGCATCTTTTTCGCTTCATCTCTTGATGCGGGCATGGTATTTGGTGCAGGCAACATCTTCTGGAGCAACCTATGACAAAGACACTATCCAAATGATGATTCTCAAAACAAACAATATCCAAATAATGAGTCAAATTAATGCAAGGGCTAACCTCATTAAGGCCGAGACACTTGTATCTAACCACCCATACTGTACTTGTAGATTCAAGATTGAGAGACAAGCATGTAGTTTAGACATCCTAGCACCCTCGTACAATTGTGTTGATTGTAACTCTCGCATTTTGAGCTCAGACTCTGACATCACGTGTACGTGGGATGTAGTGCCCCTAAAAATGGAATCCATCATGTCGACCATACCCTCGTCGTCATCCAGGAGACTATAGTCTTGTTGAAAGTGAGAAGGTATATGTGTACCCTCGTCACCCTCCTCATCCTGTCATAAGCTCATTCGTGTAAATATAAGATCTTCTATTTTCTGGTATACAATAAGATTGCGAACTTAAATAACTTTGACTTACCGATGATCCATCAACATCTGCAACACCAATGGGGGGTACTGGTTCCGGCTCCTCCCCATACATCCGCAAGTGGCACATGATAATATGACGGTGATGTCGTACTTCTCGCTTGCAATGAGTGCAATGACAGTATAACCTCTCCGTAAGCCACTTCGT
Source organism: Dipteris shenzhenensis (assembly GCF_047967505.1). Taxonomy (NCBI): domain Eukaryota; kingdom Viridiplantae; phylum Streptophyta; class Polypodiopsida; order Gleicheniales; family Dipteridaceae; genus Dipteris; species Dipteris shenzhenensis. The sequence continues at coordinate 34,613,071 of NC_141608.1, read as the reverse complement.
GCTCCCAGGCATTGGCGCATCATCGGATGAGCTTCCACTCGTCCCTTCCATCTACACTTATAAAATCACAACATAAGCATGAAGAGGAGATATTGACAATTATGACCATAGCATGTTTAATTTGAGCTTCTCTTGAGGCCATATAAAAAGAATGACGTCGCTATATATAGTAAGGATTGAAACAAAAAATCCTATATAGTAAGGCTATATAGTAAGAGGAGATATTGACAATTATAAGCATAGCATGTTTGAGCTTCACTTGAGGCCATATAAAAAAAATGAACAGTAAGCGTCGCTATATAGCGATGCTCTGTTCCGTTGCTATATAGCGACGTTTTTAATTAAAAACGTCGCTATATAGCGACGAATAAGCGTTGCTATATAGCGACGCTGTGGGTTAAAACCTGAAACGTCGAAACACGCGGCGTTTTGCTCAATCCATTCCCTAATCTCTCAAGTAAGCAACCCAAAATCTCCTCCCACCTATTTTCGACGACCTCCCATCTATTCCAAGCAACCTCCCACTCTATTTTCCACTCCTCACCCTTCTCCTACCTCTTGTACTCCCTCTCTCTCCTTTTCCCTCTTTGGTTTCCTGAAAGAAAGTTCTTCAAGAGGTGAGTTTGTTTCAACAATGTAGGTTGTTTGATTGCTAGCTTTAGTTTTGTGAGTGTTTCTACTTGTATTGCTAAACCTGTAAACTAGTTTTCATGCTTGATTTGAAAGGATTGAAACAAAAAACGAGATTTCAAGAAAGAAAGAAAGAAAACTCACCTCTTTTTTCTGTATTTCTCTTCCTTCTCTTTCTCCTTGTCTCCTCAATCTCCTCCTTTCCTTGTCTCCTCAATCTCCTCCCTTTAAGAAGTTGCTTTTGTAATCTCCTCTTTCCACTAACATCTTATTTGAAAAAATGGGTTGTTTTCTCTCTTTTGTAGGGCCAGTCCACTACACCGAGCGGGACATACTTTTACAGGTAAGTGCTTCCTCTTCTTTCCATTTATTATTTTTGTTATTTGCATTGGCTTGCAGCTAGCGCCTTAAGCGCTAGCTGCAGTGATGGGCATAGGAACCCTCTCTTCCCCTCTCTCTTTTTCCTTCTTCCCCCTTCTCTTTTTCTCCTTTTTCCCCCTTCTCTTTTTTCCCTCTTCTCTTATTCTCTCTTTCCCCCTTCTCTCTTTTCCCCTCATCTCTTTTCCCTTCTCTCTTTCCTTTCCCTCTTATTCTCTATTTCCTTTCCCTCTTATTCTCTTATGCTTATGCTTCTCTCATTCCCCCTTCTCTATTTCCCCCTTCTCTCATTCGCATAAGCTCTTTTTCCGCATGAGCATGAGCATGAGCATGAGCATGAGCTTATGCTTATGCTTATGCTTATGCTTATGCATAAGCATAAGCATGAGCTCATGCTTATGCTCATGCATGAGCATGAGCTTATGCTTAAGTTTCCGCATAAGCTTACGCTTATGCATGAGCTTATGCGGAAATAGAGAATGAGAGAAGCTTATGCTTCTCTCATTCTCTATTTCCGCATAAGCTCAAGCTTCTCTCATTCTCTATTTCCGCATAAGCTCCTTCTCTTTTTCCGCATAAGCTCCTCTTTCTCTTTTTATGCATAAGCTCCTTCTCTCTTTCCGCATGAGCATAAGCTCATGCTTATGCTCATGCATGAGCATGAGCTTATGCTTAAGTTTACGCATAAGCTTATGCTTATGCGTGAGCTTATGCGGAAATAGAGAATGAGAGAAGCTTATGCTTATCTCATTCACTATTTCTGCATAAGCTCCTTCTCTTTTTATGCATAAGCTCCTTCTCTTTTTCCACATGAGCATAAGCACGAGCTTATGCTCATGCATGAGCACGAGCTTATGCTTATGCTCATGCGGAAAAAGAGAAGGAGCTTATGCGGAGATAGAGAATGAGTTTCCGCATAAGCTTCTCTCCTTCTCTTTTTCCACATAAGCTCCTCTTTCTCTTTTTATGCATAAGCATAAGCATAAGCTCATGCTTATGCTCATGCATGAGCATGAGCTTATGCTTAAGTTTCCACATAAGCTTATGCTTATGCGTGAGCCTATGTGGAAATACAGAATGGGAGAAGCTTATGCTTCTCTCATTCTCTATTTCCGCATAAGCTCCTTCTCTTTTTATGCATTAGCTCCTTCTCTTTTTCCGCATGAGCATGAGCTTATGCTTAAGTTTACGCATAAGCTTATGCTTATGCGTGAGCTTATGCGGAAATAGAGAATGAGAGAAGCTTATGCGGATATCATTCTCTATTTCCGCATAAGCTCCTTCTCCTTTTCCGCATAAGCTCCTTCTCCTTTTCCGCATAAGCTCCTTCTCTTTTTCTGCATGAGCATAAGTATGAGCTTATGCTTATGCTTATGCTTATGCATAAGCATAAGCATAAGCTCATGCTTATGCTCATGCATGAGCATGAGCTTATGCTTAAGTTTACGCATAAGCTGATGCTTATGCGTGAGCTTATGCGGAAATAGAGAATGAGAGAAGCTTATGCTTCTCTCATTCTCTATTTCCACATAAGCTCCTTCTCTTTTTATGCATAAGCTCCTTCTCTTTTTCCGCATGAGCATAAGCATGAGCTTATGCTTATGCTCATGCGGAAAAAGAGAAGGAGCTTATGCGGAAATAGAGAATGAGTTTCCGCATAAGCTTCTCTCCTTCTCTTTTTCCGCATAAGCTCCTCTTTCTCTTTTTATGCATAAGCTCCTTCTCTTTTTCCGCATGAGCATAAGGATGAGCTTATGCTTATGCTTATGCTTAAGCATAAGCATAAGCATAAGCTCGTGCTTATGCTCATGCATGAGCATGATGAGCATGAGCATGAGCTATTGCTTAAGTTTCCGCATAAGCTATGCTTATGCATGAGCTTATGCGGAAATACAGAATGAGAGAAGCTTATGCACATTCTCTATTTCTGCATAAGCTCACGCATAAGCATGAGCTTATATGGAAACATGAGCATAAGCTCATGCTTACTCATGAGCATAAGCATAAGCTCATACGGAAAAAGAGAAAGGAGCTTATTCGGAATTAGAGAATGAGTTTCTGCATAAGCTTCTCTCCTTCTCTTTTTTCGCATAAGCTCCTCTTTCTCTTTTTCCGCATAAGCTCCTTCTCTTTTTCCGCATGAGCATAAGCTCATGCTTATGCTCATGCATGAGCATGAGCTTATGCTTAAGTTTCTGCATAAGCTATGCTTATGCATGAGCTTATGCGGAAATAGAGAATGAGAGGAGCTTATGCTTCTCTCATTCTCTATTTCCGCATAAGCTCACGCATAAGCATGACCTGATGTGGAAACATGAGCATAAGCTCATGCTCACTCATGAGCATAAGCATAACCTCATGCGGAAAAAGAGAAGGAGCTTATGCGGAAATAGAGAATGAGTTTCCGCATAAGCTTCTCTCCTTCTATTTTTCCGCATAAGCTCCTCTTTCTCTTTTTCCACATAAGCTCCTACTCTTTTTCCGCATGAGCATAAGCTCATGCTTATGCTCATGTGGAAAAAGAGTAGGAGCTTATGTGGCATAAGCTCATGCTTATGCTCATGCATGAGCATGAGCTCATGCTTAAGTTTCCACATAAGCTATGCTTATGCATGAGCTTATTCGGAAATAGAGAATGAGAGGAGCTTATGCTTCTCTCATTCTCTATTTCCGCATAAGCTCCTTCTCTTTTTCCGCATAAGCTCCTTCTCTTTTTCCGCATGAGCATAAGCATGAGCTTATGCTTATGCTCATACATAAGCATCCGCATAAGCTCATGCTTATGCTCATACATGAGCATGAGCTTATGCGAAAATAGAGAATGAGAGAAGCTTATGCGGAAACTCATTCTCTATTTCCGCATAAGCTCCTTCTCTTTTTCTGCATGAGCTTATGCTTATGCTCATGAGTGAGCATGAGCTTATGGTCATGTTTCCGCATAAGCTCATGCTTATGCGGAAATAGAGAATGAGAGAAGCATAAGCTCATTCTCTATTTCCGCATAAGCTCCTTCTCTATTTCCGATGCCTATGCTTTCCGCATAAGCATAAGCATAAGCTCATGCTTATGCTCATGCATGAGCATGAGCTTATGCTCAAGTTTCCGCATAAGCTCATGCTTATGCATGAGCTTATGTGGAAATAGACAATGAGAGAAGCTTATGCGGAAACTCATTCTCTATTTCCGCATAAGCTCCTTCTCTATTTCCGATGCCTATGCTTAAGCATAAGCATAAGCATAAGCTCATGCTTATGCTCATGTATGCGCATGAGCTTATGCTTAAGTTTTCGCATAAGCTCATGCTTATGCGTGAGCTTATGCAGAAATAGAGAATGAGAGAAGCAGAAGCTCATTCTCTATTTCTGCATAAGCTCATTCTCTATTTCCCCCTTCTCTCATTTCCCCCTTCTCTCCTTCTCTATTTTCCCTCATCTCTTTCCCCTTCTCTATTTCCCCCTTCTCTCATTCTCTATTTCCTCATTCTCATTCTTTTCTTTTCTTTCCATCTTCTTTCCCTCTTTCCTTTCCCTCTTCTTTCCCTCTTTCCTTTCCCTCTTCTTTCCTTTCCCTCTTCTTTCTTCTTGCCTATCCCTATGCCTATGAGAATGCTTATGTTTGTTTTTTGTTTTCCGTTTTCGTGTTTGTGTCTATGTTAGACATGGGATCACGTCGCTCATCCGACGAGTACGGACAGCCTCGCAGGAGGAGAGCTCACGATCTATATGCTCCAGAGGACTTTGATTCCTCTCAGGCGACTACCCCGAGGACTACCCTTGGTCCGACTCCTCTCGGTCCTAGCACTGCGACTACCCCTGGTCCCGACCCCTCTTCCATGTAGCACTGCGACTACCCCTCGGGGAACTCCTTTGCTAGCCATTCATGGCTTTGTCGAGACTCTCGACGAGTTTGTAGCACAGATGAGCAATCAGGAGGCAGCAAGATTCTTCTCTCTGCTCTTTCAGAGGACCTCCGCAATTCCTTCCCCTACACCGATGGGTGGACGTACTGCCCAGCCATCCCCTCGCGCCCCTTCGACCGCGGGATCATCACCTGTGCATGCCTCCTACAAGGGAAGGAAGAGTAGGATGGGCGGCTCATGTTGTGCTGACTCAGGAGATGTAGACGAGTTAGCACACTCACGCTCCTTTAGGTCTCCACTTGGTCCGGAGACACAGTATCAGTCAGGTCCCTTTCCCTCTCCTACTCCCACTGCTACTCCTCGATCCAGAAGCAGTCGCGCACCTTTCACTCCTTCAGACTCTGCTACCGTCAGTCCCCCTTACTCATTAGGGGATCTCTCCTATCAAATCACATCTGTCGGAGAGATAATAGAAGATAAAAAGGGCAAAGCAGTGATGGCCGCCATGAGGAGGTTGATGAGTCATCACTTCAAGAGCGGCATAAATATCGATTGGCGGTATCAAGATGCCCAAAAGAAGCAAGTGGTGATCGATGAGTTAAAACAAAGATACCCTAATCTGCCAAATGTGGAGTTTAATGACAATTATATGCTCGAGCGCATGGGTTTGGTCCTAAAGAATCGTAGATCAACCTTGCATACTTCCATTACAAAGGGGTTGGCTAAACCTAGCTGGGCAGACAAAGCTGATTGGAAGTACTTCAAGAAGCAACATAGGGACCATCCCGAAATGTTCGAGGGTCAGAGGAGGGCTGCGAAGAGACGGCTGGACGTCGTAGGTACTTTGCACTTTGGTGCAGGTGGACGGTATGCATTCGAGGCAACCGTGGTAAGTCTACTTCTTCCCATTTAATGTATTGTTCTATTTGTTTTACTTACATATTACATGCACTTTAGCTAACTCTAACTCTCGTAAATTGGATCCACAGCAAGCTGCGATGGGTCGTCTTCCTACGGATGCAGAGATGCGGCGCACATTTCGGATAGGAACAAAGCCGTGGTTCATTGAGCAAGAGGCAGTGGGAGTGACAGTCGATTGGGCTGAGGTGGCTACTCGCACAGTATAAGTTTACTCCTACTTGTAATCTCACTTTTTAATTTAAGCTCCAATCTAATTTTTGATTTATATGGCTCACTCTTAGGGTTAAAGCTCAAGCGTCCCATCATCGGAGGCGAGCGATCAACACGGGCAAGGATCGGACGCAGGTGCCAAGGACGAGGGAGAAGACGCAAGTGTCGAGGACCAAGGAACAGGCCAACAAGACAAAGATGATTCGTATTCGGGTGAGTAGTGGTAGTAGCATTTTGTATATCCGCTTGTTTGAGCAATTTTGTATCGCCCTTTCACAGGGTAATTTTGTTACAAACACAGGGTCACCCTGCAAGCAAGGGAAATTTTGTTATAAAAAACTTTCTTTTGTAATTACAAAAAAAAAAAAGGATTAGTGGGGCTAAATAGGGCCAAAAGGAAGCCCTGTTTAGCCCCACTAACCCTTTTTTTTAACTTCTGTTAATCGTCGCTATATAGCGACGTTTACGAGTGTCGCTATATAACGATGATAAACAGTGTCGCTATATAGCGACGATTAACAGTGTCGCTATATAGCGACGATTTATAGCGACGCTCCTTTTTCGACGCTTTTAGCGACCTTTGCGCCCGTGAAAAAAAAAAATTTAATGTCAAAAGCATCGGTATTTCTGTCGAAAAATGGCCTATGCCTTGTAGTGCTCCTTGGTGGTTGACCTCCCTCGAGCTTGGCAAGCTCTGCTAGTGCCTGCCTCTTAAGCGAAGATCTTTAATTGCCAAGTATCGTAATAATATTTGACTTGACCCATTTATTTGTGAGCTGACGATTGGGGGGGTTAGGATACCTGGAGCGAACAGCAGCGAGGGTCTCATCAGCCAACCTCTTTGGCTGGCTTTTGTAGTGGATAAAGTAATCTCTGTAATTGTTAGCAATTATAGAGCGCATGAAGGCCATGATGTCCTTCCCCCGTGCATCCATCGAGATGCCTTCTGTCTAAGTGATGTCATAGAAGATCTTACCATCACCTGGAGGCACGTCCAAATCATCTAAATCATCATCGTCCCCACCACCACCCCTACCAAAGCACTGTGCCATGCATCCCCCACCGCTCTCCCTGCTACTACGCCTGCTACCATGTCGTGTCAAGCTAGTACACTAGCCACTCATAGCTGGAGATTGCCATTAGGAAAAAAGGGAGCTCATTTTGGGGCCCTGTAAGAAATTCACTATTTTCTCTTTTCTCTCTCTACAAAAGCAAGAAAATATAGATACTTGCGTGAGAAATGTCAATGTGAAAAGGAATAAATATATTCTTTCACATGCTTTACATTCAATGTTCATATAAGAGCAACACTTTTTTGTGCAGAATTTGGTGATTCTGACACCGCAGACGCGTCCGGAATGGCCCAAAACCCCAAAAACGGCACTGGAAACGCTGGAATCGGACATCCGGAGGCCCGGAAACGGCCAAAAAAGGCCAAAAAGTGGGATTTGTAGCAAAATGCGATCTGGCACCTTTTGAAATTTCAAAAGTGCCATATCGCATTTTGCTGCAAATCGCGTTTTTCGGCCTTTTTTGGCCGCTTCCGGGCCTCCGGATGTCCGATTCCAGCGTTTCTAGTGCCGTTCTTAGTGTTTTGGGCCATTTCGGACGCGTCTGCAGTGTCAGAATCATCAAATTCTGCACAGAAAATAAATTTTTTAAAGATTCAAATCAGATCACCTCATTAATGTGACATGCTTCTACGAACATATAGTACTATTTCTTTTTCTTATTTTCATCTTCTTTTGTTGAATTTTCAACGTTACGTTGGCCCACTCCTAATTGGTTGAGAGCCTATTTTCTCTCTCTTCTAAAAGGCCCCAAAATGAGCTCCCTTTTTTCCTAATGACAGGACTACGTGGACCACTCATAGCTGGAGAACCGAGTCTCGATTGCATAGGAGTACGTTGATGGCTCTGCGAGACAGAAGGACCTCCTGACAGCATGGGGGAAGGGGCATAAGATGGCATGGGGGAAGGGGCATAAGACGGCATGGGAGAAGGGCCTCGACTGTGTAGCCGGCTGGGCTATGCTGACTCCGCTGGGATAATATTACTCAGCTGGTGTGGGGTGGTTTGGAGTTTGTAGTGCCAACTCTTGGGGGTGTTTAGAGTACCCATCATATACCCGTATAACTCCGCAGGACTGGGAGGGTGCCCTAAAAGGTTATATAAGTCCCTAAAAATAGACTCCTAGAGATCAGGTGAGCCCGAAGAGCTTCCTGGCCACATGATGAACTGGAAAAAAGAAAAAAAGACGATTACTGATGAGCTGAGAAGAAAGGGGAACAGAGGAAAAGATTACTATCAGAAAAGATTATTGTCAGAGCACGTCTATAGACGCGTCTGAGAAGCGCGTCTATTTTCATGTATAATAGCGCGTCTATAGATGCGGCTGTTTGTGTCTGTAAACAGGTTAGATGCACCTGTAGATGTGGTTTTAGATGCACTCTAAGACACGTCTATAGACATGCTTCGATAGACGGACTTTTCTAAAAAGTAGAAAAGGACATGCGCCCAACACAAAAACGTAACACTGATACCAAAATCATTCATTTCTTGGATATGACAAAGGACAAATCCAAAGAGAGCAACTTCCAAAAAAAATCAATTGTAAAGAGATTTACCTTAGATAGAGGTATGGAAGCTTCTTCTCCTTCTTCAAAGTTGCTTCTCTTCGTTGTTCACCCTCTTCTCCTGTAAGCCTAGAAGTAAGTGTGGGTGCCTTCCTCTTAAGTAAAAGCTTGGAAGTAAGTGTGGGTGCCTTCCTCTTAAGCATCAAAACTATGGATTTGTTAATAGCAAAGCAAGCAAGCCGTGCAAAGTATAAGTAATGTGAAGAAAAGCAAAGCGAGCGCACTAAAACGCATCTAAATACGCGTGTAATTGCATGTCTACATACACAGAGGAGACGCCATTTTAGATGCACCTATAAAGGCACACCACAGAACAGACAAACATGGTTTTAGATGCGTCTTTAGACGTGCCACAGAGTTTTAAAGTTAAATATTTGAAGAAAAGAAAATTTTTTTGGGTTGTTTGTTTGTAGGATGTCTTCATCTTCAACAAGTAGCTCCAGTGAGGATGAATATGTTAGATATCAATGCTCCACTCTCATGTAACTACGCGGGGACCAGCTAACTCTACTTATAAGCCCCCCATATGAGGAGAAGGCATTTGAGTAGCTCGATTATCCCGTAGGTCCTAGTTTGGACACCAGATGGGGGCCATGTGTGGCCTGATGGCTGGATGGCTTTAGATAGAGTTGGCACACCGCCAACTAGGCTACATGCAAGTGTGGGAAGGCAGGGCCTTGACTGATCGCACTAAGGGTAGAAGGAGCATTTCTCGGGGCAGCCCACTCTTAGGTTGTGGGGCCCGTTTGGAGCCTCAGATAATCCCGGATGGCTATGGGTCGAACGAAAACCATAGGCTAGTTGCTCTGTTTTGCGCACCGGTTCTATTATATGGTCGGTGGCCTGTTTCGGGACCGACCCCCAGTCGACCGTTTTGGGTGGACTAGGTCGGCCACCCAATTGAGCCTAACTAACTACAACTGGTGGCTATATAAGAGCAAGCCCGTGAAGCCCATTTCATCACTAGCTATAGCAACCTTGATTCCTTAGAATTCAGCCTCCGTCTTTTATTGTTTCCAGCATGCCATCAAAGCTTCTTTCACAGGAGCGCATGGTTGGGAGGCAGCACCATCTATTGTATTAGTCCTATAGTAATCAAATTTTTTATTCTCCATACTATCTTGTTTTCTCTTTTACATATGATATCTTGTTATCTGTTGAGCACAGACGTATTATTTTCTTACATGGTATCAGAGCCTAGACTCTAGCAAGAAGATTTGGTAGTGTGTTTCTATTTGCGAGCAGATTGTGAGAGATGGCCCAGCCTGCAAGACTGTGAATCCCACCATTCAACGAAAGCAGAAAGTTGGATGGCTCTAACTATGCTCTCTAGAAGTTCAAGATGAAGACCATCCTAAGTGCATATGAGCTTTGGGACACTGCTACTGGGGTGGACATGAGGTCGGTGGTTTCGAGACCGAATCCAGCCAATGCAGGACAATAGATAGTACCAACTGTGGATGAGATTCTCGCTTGGACAAGAAGAAATGCAGATGCGGTGTGTTCTACTATCTGCAGTGTTAGTGATTCCGTCATGGCATTCATTCAACATGTCACCACAGCGGAGGAGGCATGGACAGTCTTGAAAAATCAGTACAAGACCATGAATCAGACGCGGATTCAAAATCTGGAGACTCAACTCATGAAGGAGAAGTTGTCTGAGTCTGAAGCAGTAGAGAAGTTCATCACCAAGGTGAAGAATCTGCACGATCCGATGACTGTGATTGGCATCACCATCACTAGCGAGAATGTAGCACAAAGGTGCATACGGATTCTCCCACCAAAGTACGACGGTCTTGTTATGACGCTGAATGCGCAAAATAGAAATCCGCCCTTCAACTTTGAGGATTTCAGTGCGATTCTTCTGGAGGAGGAGATGCATCAAAAGACGAGGATTGGAGAAGATTCGGCTTTTTGGACCAGATCAAAGAAAGGTAAGGGTAAGGACTCTGGTAACCCATCTTCTTCTGATGATAAAAAGAGAAAGAAGAAGATCAAGTGCTTCTATTGCAACAAGGCAGGGCACAAGCAGAATGAGTGCCGCAAGAAGATTGCAAATGAGAAGAACGAAGTAAAGAAAGAGTCCAGTAATAGCGCGCAAGCAGTACCCATAGAGCTATTCATCGCAATTGAGGAGTTTTGCACGAAGGCAATTCATGTACCTACAGATGAACCTTGGATCATTGACAGTGGTGCATTGCGCCACATGACCAATCGGAAGGATTGGTATACCTCTCTACAGCTGGTAGGGAATGACATCATGGTAGCAGTTGGCAATGATGCAAAATGTCCAGCAAAAGGAAAAGGTACGATTGCTCTCAAGTCAGATGGAGTTGTAAAATAGTTGTCTGATGTTCTTTATGTGCCAGATATCAAGAGGAACTTGTTGTCCATTTCTGCAATCACGGATGGGGACCTCAAAGTTCAATTCGATAAGAATGGTGCATAGATCTTGGATCTTCAAGGAAAGGTCTTTGGTAAAGGTACACGGTGCAACAACATTTGCGAACTCTTAGATTTCAGTGCTCAAGTGGATGTGAAGAAAACTAAGCTGTGGCATGAGAGGTTTGGTCATCTAAACCTTAGTTCTTTGAAGGAGATGCATAAAAGTGGAATGATTGCAGACCTACCAGAAATTTCAAATTTGTCTGATGTATGTGAAGCTTGCATGATGGGCAAGCAGCATCGGCAACCCTTTCCTAAAGAGGCTAGCAAAACAAAGGCTCCTCTAGAGCTCGTTCACATGGACCTCTACGGAAAGATGGAGATGAAAACTTTGGGTGGTTTCTTCTACTTCATGATGCTGATCGACGACTACAGTAGAAGGATATGGATATACTTCTTGAAGATGAAAGATGAGGCTTTCAGTAGGTTCAAGGAATGGCATGTAATGGTCGAGAAAGAATTGGGAAAGAAGGTGAAGAAGTTGAGTTTAGACAGAGGTGGAGAGTTCACATCGACTGGATTCAAAAGTTACTGCAAAAGTCACAGAATCAAGAGGCAAAAACCCCTGCCACATACATCACAGCGAAATGGAGTAGCAAAATGCAAGATGCGCGTCATCTGCGAAATGGGCCGGAGTATGATGAAAGGGAAAGATTTGCCAAAGACTTTCTGGGCTGAAGCATGTAACACTGTAGTTTACATCCTCAATCGTAGCTATATGAAGGCTGTGAATGGTGTTGGGATATCTCAAGGTGTATGCCTCAAGCACACCTTATGTTTCTATGTGTGAGTGCTAGAGGCACAGTTAGGTGCCCACAAGCACAATTAGGTGGTGGAAAAGCCACATAGGATGATTGAGTGAATCTAGGAGCAGATTGAGGAGATGATTGAGGAGCTTTGAGGTCATCAGTGATGTCAGTGACCTTGTATGAGGTGCCTACTTAAGGACCTCTTTCTTCTTCATTCTATATGCAAGTATTCTGATTTTGTGTCCACTCTACTCTTTCCTTTCAGTATTCCAACATGGTATCAGAGCCCTTTGATCCCCCTTGAGCCCATTTCTACCACATCATCATCTTCTTCTTCATCTTCTTCTTCTCCATTTTCCTCTTTCTTCCCAAAATCTTTGAGAGCTTGGTTCTCCATCTACAAACAG